>NC_091156.1:209041-235570 GCF_040958095.1 Procambarus clarkii
AATGAAAACACATTGTTTTTTATCATTTGTATTGGAAACAACATTGTCATATGTCTTTTCTTGGATCTAAATAATACGAAACCTCGCTCTATGATTTGAAGGTAAAATCCTCAAATATGGTTATATAGTGACTTTTTTCACGTTTTTCATGTAGTTTGATATTACGTAAATATATTCATTTTTACCAATATTTCGATACTATTTCATGTAGTATCACGACATGTGATTTGGCCTTCAAATCTCAGATTTCGCATAATATTGCATTTTAGGCAAGTTTTCTTGCATTTTGTTTCGTACGAAAAATCATCGAATATAGCAATATTTTGACGTTTATCATCTCCTTTTCCTTCATGTGATTTAAACAAAATATCATCGAATTAGGCAATATTATGCCGTTTTCCACGTTTTTGTGAATTTTCAGTCCACGGGTTTTAATTCATATATATACGATAAAAATGATGCAAACACATAATTGATTAGATAATAACCTTAAATACTTCATTTTCAATCATCTATTTGTTTCTCGTTAAAATACTGAGTAAGATATTGAAAAGGGGAGAAGTTCGGTTTTTATTGCATATATCGACGTTTCAGCCGGATTAGAGCGGTTTTACGTGTACATCTTCCATCGTTAATATAAACGGAAAATCAAGAACATTATAGTTAATTCTAATGAAAACACATTGTTTTTTATCATTTGTATTGGAAACAACATTGTCATATGTCTTTTCTTGGATCTAAATAATACGAAACCTCGCTCTATGATTTGAAGGTAAAATCCTCAAATATGGTTATATAGTGACTTTTTTCACGTTTTTCATGTAGTTTGATATTACGTAAATATATTCATTTTTACCAATATTTCGATACTATTTCATGTAGTATCACGACATGTGATTTGGCCTTCAAATCTCAGATTTCGCATAATATTGCATTTTAGGCAAGTTTTCTTGCATTTTGTTTCGTACGAAAAATCATCGAATATAGCAATATTTTGACGTTTATCATCTCCTTTTCCTTCATGTGATTTAAACAAAATATCATCGAATTAGGCAATATTATGCCGTTTTCCACGTTTTTGTGAATTTTCAGTCCACGGGTTTTAATTCATATATATACGATAAAAATGATGCAAACACATAATTGATTAGATAATAACCTTAAATACTTCATTTTCAATCATCTATTTGTTTCTCGTTAAAATACTGAGTAAGATATTGAAAAGGGGAGAAGTTCGGTTTTTATTGCATATATCGACGTTTCAGCCGGATTAGAGCGGTTTTACGTGTACATCTTCCATCGTTAATATAAACGGAAAATCAAGAACATTATAGTTAATTCTAATGAAAACACATTGTTTTTTATCATTTGTATTGGAAACAACATTGTCATATGTCTTTTCTTGGATCTAAATAATACGAAACCTCGCTCTATGATTTGAAGGTAAAATCCTCAAATATGGTTATATAGTGACTTTTTTCACGTTTTTCATGTAGTTTGATATTACGTAAATATATTCATTTTTACCAATATTTCGATACTATTTCATGTAGTATCACGACATGTGATTTGGCCTTCAAATCTCAGATTTTCGCATAATATTGCATTTTAGGCAAGTTTTCTTGCATTTTGTTTCGTACGAAAAATCATCGAATATAGCAATATTTTGACGTTTATCATCTCCTTTTCCTTCATGTGATTTAAACAAAATATCATCGAATTAGGCAATATTATGCCGTTTTCCACGTTTTTGTGAATTTTCAGTCCACGGGTTTTAATTCATATATATACGATAAAAATGATGCAAACACATAATTGATTAGATAATAACCTTAAATACTTCATTTTCAATCATCTATTTGTTTCTCGTTAAAATACTGAGTAAGATATTGAAAAGGGGAGAAGTTCGGTTTTTATTGCATATATCGACGTTTCAGCCGGATTAGAGCGGTTTTACGTGTACATCTTCCATCGTTAATATAAACGGAAAATCAAGAACATTATAGTTAATTCTAATGAAAACACATTGTTTTTTATCATTTGTATTGGAAACAACATTGTCATATGTCTTTTCTTGGATCTAAATAATACGAAACCTCGCTCTATGATTTGAAGGTAAAATCCTCAAATATGGTTATATAGTGACTTTTTTCACGTTTTTCATGTAGTTTGATATTACGTAAATATATTCATTTTTACCAATATTTCGATACTATTTCATGTAGTATCACGACATGTGATTTGGCCTTCAAATCTCAGATTTCGCATAATATTGCATTTTAGGCAAGTTTTCTTGCATTTTGTTTCGTACGAAAAATCATCGAATATAGCAATATTTTGACGTTTATCATCTCCTTTTCCTTCATGTGATTTAAACAAAATATCATCGAATTAGGCAATATTATGCCGTTTTCCACGTTTTTGTGAATTTTCAGTCCACGGGTTTTAATTCATATATATACGATAAAAATGATGCAAACACATAATTGATTAGATAATAACCTTAAATACTTCATTTTCAATCATCTATTTGTTTCTCGTTAAAATACTGAGTAAGATATTGAAAAGGGGAGAAGTTCGGTTTTTATTGCATATATCGACGTTTCAGCCGGATTAGAGCGGTTTTACGTGTACATCTTCCATCGTTAATATAAACGGAAAATCAAGAACATTATAGTTAATTCTAATGAAAACACATTGTTTTTTATCATTTGTATTGGAAACAACATTGTCATATGTCTTTTCTTGGATCTAAATAATACGAAACCTCGCTCTATGATTTGAAGGTAAAATCCTCAAATATGGTTATATAGTGACTTTTTTCACGTTTTTCATGTAGTTTGATATTACGTAAATATATTCATTTTTACCAATATTTCGATACTATTTCATGTAGTATCACGACATGTGATTTGGCCTTCAAATCTCAGATTTTCGCATAATATTGCATTTTAGGCAAGTTTTCTTGCATTTTGTTTCGTACGAAAAATCATCGAATATAGCAATATTTTGACGTTTATCATCTCCTTTTCCTTCATGTGATTTAAACAAAATATCATCGAATTAGGCAATATTATGCCGTTTTCCACGTTTTTGTGAATTTTCAGTCCACGGGTTTTAATTCATATATATACGATAAAAATGATGCAAACACATAATTGATTAGATAATAACCTTAAATACTTCATTTTCAATCATCTATTTGTTTCTCGTTAAAATACTGAGTAAGATATTGAAAAGGGGAGAAGTTCGGTTTTTATTGCATATATCGACGTTTCAGCCGGATTAGAGCGGTTTTACGTGTACATCTTCCATCGTTAATATAAACGGAAAATCAAGAACATTATAGTTAATTCTAATGAAAACACATTGTTTTTTATCATTTGTATTGGAAACAACATTGTCATATGTCTTTTCTTGGATCTAAATAATACGAAACCTCGCTCTATGATTTGAAGGTAAAATCCTCAAATATGGTTATATAGTGACTTTTTTCACGTTTTTCATGTAGTTTGATATTACGTAAATATATTCATTTTTACCAATATTTCGATACTATTTCATGTAGTATCACGACATGTGATTTGGCCTTCAAATCTCAGATTTCGCATAATATTGCATTTTAGGCAAGTTTTCTTGCATTTTGTTTCGTACGAAAAATCATCGAATATAGCAATATTTTGACGTTTATCATCTCCTTTTCCTTCATGTGATTTAAACAAAATATCATCGAATTAGGCAATATTATGCCGTTTTCCACGTTTTTGTGAATTTTCAGTCCACGGGTTTTAATTCATATATATACGATAAAAATGATGCAAACACATAATTGATTAGATAATAACCTTAAATACTTCATTTTCAATCATCTATTTGTTTCTCGTTAAAATACTGAGTAAGATATTGAAAAGGGGAGAAGTTCGGTTTTTATTGCATATATCGACGTTTCAGCCGGATTAGAGCGGTTTTACGTGTACATCTTCCATCGTTAATATAAACGGAAAATCAAGAACATTATAGTTAATTCTAATGAAAACACATTGTTTTTTATCATTTGTATTGGAAACAACATTGTCATATGTCTTTTCTTGGATCTAAATAATACGAAACCTCGCTCTATGATTTGAAGGTAAAATCCTCAAATATGGTTATATAGTGACTTTTTTCACGTTTTTCATGTAGTTTGATATTACGTAAATATATTCATTTTTACCAATATTTCGATACTATTTCATGTAGTATCACGACATGTGATTTGGCCTTCAAATCTCAGATTTCGCATAATATTGCATTTTAGGCAAGTTTTCTTGCATTTTGTTTCGTACGAAAAATCATCGAATATAGCAATATTTTGACGTTTATCATCTCCTTTTCCTTCATGTGATTTAAACAAAATATCATCGAATTAGGCAATATTATGCCGTTTTCCACGTTTTTGTGAATTTTCAGTCCACGGGTTTTAATTCATATATATACGATAAAAATGATGCAAACACATAATTGATTAGATAATAACCTTAAATACTTCATTTTCAATCATCTATTTGTTTCTCGTTAAAATACTGAGTAAGATATTGAAAAGGGGAGAAGTTCGGTTTTTATTGCATATATCGACGTTTCAGCCGGATTAGAGCGGTTTTACGTGTACATCTTCCATCGTTAATATAAACGGAAAATCAAGAACATTATAGTTAATTCTAATGAAAACACATTGTTTTTTATCATTTGTATTGGAAACAACATTGTCATATGTCTTTTCTTGGATCTAAATAATACGAAACCTCGCTCTATGATTTGAAGGTAAAATCCTCAAATATGGTTATATAGTGACTTTTTTCACGTTTTTCATGTAGTTTGATATTACGTAAATATATTCATTTTTACCAATATTTCGATACTATTTCATGTAGTATCACGACATGTGATTTGGCCTTCAAATCTCAGATTTTCGCATAATATTGCATTTTAGGCAAGTTTTCTTGCATTTTGTTTCGTACGAAAAATCATCGAATATAGCAATATTTTGACGTTTATCATCTCCTTTTCCTTCATGTGATTTAAACAAAATATCATCGAATTAGGCAATATTATGCCGTTTTCCACGTTTTTGTGAATTTTCAGTCCACGGGTTTTAATTCATATATATACGATAAAAATGATGCAAACACATAATTGATTAGATAATAACCTTAAATACTTCATTTTCAATCATCTATTTGTTTCTCGTTAAAATACTGAGTAAGATATTGAAAAGGGGAGAAGTTCGGTTTTTATTGCATATATCGACGTTTCAGCCGGATTAGAGCGGTTTTACGTGTACATCTTCCATCGTTAATATAAACGGAAAATCAAGAACATTATAGTTAATTCTAATGAAAACACATTGTTTTTTATCATTTGTATTGGAAACAACATTGTCATATGTCTTTTCTTGGATCTAAATAATACGAAACCTCGCTCTATGATTTGAAGGTAAAATCCTCAAATATGGTTATATAGTGACTTTTTTCACGTTTTTCATGTAGTTTGATATTACGTAAATATATTCATTTTTACCAATATTTCGATACTATTTCATGTAGTATCACGACATGTGATTTGGCCTTCAAATCTCAGATTTCGCATAATATTGCATTTTAGGCAAGTTTTCTTGCATTTTGTTTCGTACGAAAAATCATCGAATATAGCAATATTTTGACGTTTATCATCTCCTTTTCCTTCATGTGATTTAAACAAAATATCATCGAATTAGGCAATATTATGCCGTTTTCCACGTTTTTGTGAATTTTCAGTCCACGGGTTTTAATTCATATATATACGATAAAAATGATGCAAACACATAATTGATTAGATAATAACCTTAAATACTTCATTTTCAATCATCTATTTGTTTCTCGTTAAAATACTGAGTAAGATATTGAAAAGGGGAGAAGTTCGGTTTTTATTGCATATATCGACGTTTCAGCCGGATTAGAGCGGTTTTACGTGTACATCTTCCATCGTTAATATAAACGGAAAATCAAGAACATTATAGTTAATTCTAATGAAAACACATTGTTTTTTATCATTTGTATTGGAAACAACATTGTCATATGTCTTTTCTTGGATCTAAATAATACGAAACCTCGCTCTATGATTTGAAGGTAAAATCCTCAAATATGGTTATATAGTGACTTTTTTCACGTTTTTCATGTAGTTTGATATTACGTAAATATATTCATTTTTACCAATATTTCGATACTATTTCATGTAGTATCACGACATGTGATTTGGCCTTCAAATCTCAGATTTCGCATAATATTGCATTTTAGGCAAGTTTTCTTGCATTTTGTTTCGTACGAAAAATCATCGAATATAGCAATATTTTGACGTTTATCATCTCCTTTTCCTTCATGTGATTTAAACAAAATATCATCGAATTAGGCAATATTATGCCGTTTTCCACGTTTTTGTGAATTTTCAGTCCACGGGTTTTAATTCATATATATACGATAAAAATGATGCAAACACATAATTGATTAGATAATAACCTTAAATACTTCATTTTCAATCATCTATTTGTTTCTCGTTAAAATACTGAGTAAGATATTGAAAAGGGGAGAAGTTCGGTTTTTATTGCATATATCGACGTTTCAGCCGGATTAGAGCGGTTTTACGTGTACATCTTCCATCGTTAATATAAACGGAAAATCAAGAACATTATAGTTAATTCTAATGAAAACACATTGTTTTTTATCATTTGTATTGGAAACAACATTGTCATATGTCTTTTCTTGGATCTAAATAATACGAAACCTCGCTCTATGATTTGAAGGTAAAATCCTCAAATATGGTTATATAGTGACTTTTTTCACGTTTTTCATGTAGTTTGATATTACGTAAATATATTCATTTTTACCAATATTTCGATACTATTTCATGTAGTATCACGACATGTGATTTGGCCTTCAAATCTCAGATTTTCGCATAATATTGCATTTTAGGCAAGTTTTCTTGCATTTTGTTTCGTACGAAAAATCATCGAATATAGCAATATTTTGACGTTTATCATCTCCTTTTCCTTCATGTGATTTAAACAAAATATCATCGAATTAGGCAATATTATGCCGTTTTCCACGTTTTTGTGAATTTTCAGTCCACGGGTTTTAATTCATATATATATACGATAAAAATGATGCAAACACATAATTGATTAGATAATAACCTTAAATACTTCATTTTCAATCATCTATTTGTTTCTCGTTAAAATACTGAGTAAGATATTGAAAAGGGGAGAAGTTCGGTTTTTATTGCATATATCGACGTTTCAGCCGGATTAGAGCGGTTTTACGTGTACATCTTCCATCGTTAATATAAACGGAAAATCAAGAACATTATAGTTAATTCTAATGAAAACACATTGTTTTTTATCATTTGTATTGGAAACAACATTGTCATATGTCTTTTCTTGGATCTAAATAATACGAAACCTCGCTCTATGATTTGAAGGTAAAATCCTCAAATATGGTTATATAGTGACTTTTTTCACGTTTTTCATGTAGTTTGATATTACGTAAATATATTCATTTTTACCAATATTTCGATACTATTTCATGTAGTATCACGACATGTGATTTGGCCTTCAAATCTCAGATTTTCGCATAATATTGCATTTTAGGCAAGTTTTCTTGCATTTTGTTTCGTACGAAAAATCATCGAATATAGCAATATTTTGACGTTTATCATCTCCTTTTCCTTCATGTGATTTAAACAAAATATCATCGAATTAGGCAATATTATGCCGTTTTCCACGTTTTTGTGAATTTTCAGTCCACGGGTTTTAATTCATATATATACGATAAAAATGATGCAAACACATAATTGATTAGATAATAACCTTAAATACTTCATTTTCAATCATCTATTTGTTTCTCGTTAAAATACTGAGTAAGATATTGAAAAGGGGAGAAGTTCGGTTTTTATTGCATATATCGACGTTTCAGCCGGATTAGAGCGGTTTTACGTGTACATCTTCCATCGTTAATATAAACGGAAAATCAAGAACATTATAGTTAATTCTAATGAAAACACATTGTTTTTTATCATTTGTATTGGAAACAACATTGTCATATGTCTTTTCTTGGATCTAAATAATACGAAACCTCGCTCTATGATTTGAAGGTAAAATCCTCAAATATGGTTATATAGTGACTTTTTTCACGTTTTTCATGTAGTTTGATATTACGTAAATATATTCATTTTTACCAATATTTCGATACTATTTCATGTAGTATCACGACATGTGATTTGGCCTTCAAATCTCAGATTTCGCATAATATTGCATTTTAGGCAAGTTTTCTTGCATTTTGTTTCGTACGAAAAATCATCGAATATAGCAATATTTTGACGTTTATCATCTCCTTTTCCTTCATGTGATTTAAACAAAATATCATCGAATTAGGCAATATTATGCCGTTTTCCACGTTTTTGTGAATTTTCAGTCCACGGGTTTTAATTCATATATATACGATAAAAATGATGCAAACACATAATTGATTAGATAATAACCTTAAATACTTCATTTTCAATCATCTATTTGTTTCTCGTTAAAATACTGAGTAAGATATTGAAAAGGGGAGAAGTTCGGTTTTTATTGCATATATCGACGTTTCAGCCGGATTAGAGCGGTTTTACGTGTACATCTTCCATCGTTAATATAAACGGAAAATCAAGAACATTATAGTTAATTCTAATGAAAACACATTGTTTTTTATCATTTGTATTGGAAACAACATTGTCATATGTCTTTTCTTGGATCTAAATAATACGAAACCTCGCTCTATGATTTGAAGGTAAAATCCTCAAATATGGTTATATAGTGACTTTTTTCACGTTTTTCATGTAGTTTGATATTACGTAAATATATTCATTTTTACCAATATTTCGATACTATTTCATGTAGTATCACGACATGTGATTTGGCCTTCAAATCTCAGATTTTCGCATAATATTGCATTTTAGGCAAGTTTTCTTGCATTTTGTTTCGTACGAAAAATCATCGAATATAGCAATATTTTGACGTTTATCATCTCCTTTTCCTTCATGTGATTTAAACAAAATATCATCGAATTAGGCAATATTATGCCGTTTTCCACGTTTTTGTGAATTTTCAGTCCACGGGTTTTAATTCATATATATACGATAAAAATGATGCAAACACATAATTGATTAGATAATAACCTTAAATACTTCATTTTCAATCATCTATTTGTTTCTCGTTAAAATACTGAGTAAGATATTGAAAAGGGGAGAAGTTCGGTTTTTATTGCATATATCGACGTTTCAGCCGGATTAGAGCGGTTTTACGTGTACATCTTCCATCGTTAATATAAACGGAAAATCAAGAACATTATAGTTAATTCTAATGAAAACACATTGTTTTTTATCATTTGTATTGGAAACAACATTGTCATATGTCTTTTCTTGGATCTAAATAATACGAAACCTCGCTCTATGATTTGAAGGTAAAATCCTCAAATATGGTTATATAGTGACTTTTTTCACGTTTTTCATGTAGTTTGATATTACGTAAATATATTCATTTTTACCAATATTTCGATACTATTTCATGTAGTATCACGACATGTGATTTGGCCTTCAAATCTCAGATTTCGCATAATATTGCATTTTAGGCAAGTTTTCTTGCATTTTGTTTCGTACGAAAAATCATCGAATATAGCAATATTTTGACGTTTATCATCTCCTTTTCCTTCATGTGATTTAAACAAAATATCATCGAATTAGGCAATATTATGCCGTTTTCCACGTTTTTGTGAATTTTCAGTCCACGGGTTTTAATTCATATATATACGATAAAAATGATGCAAACACATAATTGATTAGATAATAACCTTAAATACTTCATTTTCAATCATCTATTTGTTTCTCGTTAAAATACTGAGTAAGATATTGAAAAGGGGAGAAGTTCGGTTTTTATTGCATATATCGACGTTTCAGCCGGATTAGAGCGGTTTTACGTGTACATCTTCCATCGTTAATATAAACGGAAAATCAAGAACATTATAGTTAATTCTAATGAAAACACATTGTTTTTTATCATTTGTATTGGAAACAACATTGTCATATGTCTTTTCTTGGATCTAAATAATACGAAACCTCGCTCTATGATTTGAAGGTAAAATCCTCAAATATGGTTATATAGTGACTTTTTTCACGTTTTTCATGTAGTTTGATATTACGTAAATATATTCATTTTTACCAATATTTCGATACTATTTCATGTAGTATCACGACATGTGATTTGGCCTTCAAATCTCAGATTTCGCATAATATTGCATTTTAGGCAAGTTTTCTTGCATTTTGTTTCGTACGAAAAATCATCGAATATAGCAATATTTTGACGTTTATCATCTCCTTTTCCTTCATGTGATTTAAACAAAATATCATCGAATTAGGCAATATTATGCCGTTTTCCACGTTTTTGTGAATTTTCAGTCCACGGGTTTTAATTCATATATATACGATAAAAATGATGCAAACACATAATTGATTAGATAATAACCTTAAATACTTCATTTTCAATCATCTATTTGTTTCTCGTTAAAATACTGAGTAAGATATTGAAAAGGGGAGAAGTTCGGTTTTTATTGCATATATCGACGTTTCAGCCGGATTAGAGCGGTTTTACGTGTACATCTTCCATCGTTAATATAAACGGAAAATCAAGAACATTATAGTTAATTCTAATGAAAACACATTGTTTTTTATCATTTGTATTGGAAACAACATTGTCATATGTCTTTTCTTGGATCTAAATAATACGAAACCTCGCTCTATGATTTGAAGGTAAAATCCTCAAATATGGTTATATAGTGACTTTTTTCACGTTTTTCATGTAGTTTGATATTACGTAAATATATTCATTTTTACCAATATTTCGATACTATTTCATGTAGTATCACGACATGTGATTTGGCCTTCAAATCTCAGATTTACGCATAATATTGCATTTTAGGCAAGTTTTCTTGCATTTTGTTTCGTACGAAAAATCATCGAATATAGCAATATTTTGACGTTTATCATCTCCTTTTCCTTCATGTGATTTAAACAAAATATCATCGAATTAGGCAATATTATGCCGTTTTCCACGTTTTTGTGAATTTTCAGTCCACGGGTTTTAATTCATATATATACGATAAAAATGATGCAAACACATAATTGATTAGATAATAACCTTAAATACTTCATTTTCAATCATCTATTTGTTTCTCGTTAAAATACTGAGTAAGATATTGAAAAGGGGAGAAGTTCGGTTTTTATTGCATATATCGACGTTTCAGCCGGATTAGAGCGGTTTTACGTGTACGTAAATCCTTCCATCGTTAATATAAACGGAAAATCAAGAACATTATAGTTAATTCTAATGAAAACACATTGTTTTTTATCATTTGTATTGGAAACAACATTGTCATATGTCTTTTCTTGGATCTAAATAATACGAAACCTCGCTCTATGATTTGAAGGTAAAATCCTCAAATATGGTTATATAGTGACTTTTTTCACGTTTTTCATGTAGTTTGATATTACGTAAATATATTCATTTTTACCAATATTTCGATACTATTTCATGTAGTATCACGACATGTGATTTGGCCTTCAAATCTCAGATTTTCGCATAATATTGCATTTTAGGCAAGTTTTCTTGCATTTTGTTTCGTACGAAAAATCATCGAATATAGCAATATTTTGACGTTTATCATCTCCTTTTCCTTCATGTGATTTAAACAAAATATCATCGAATTAGGCAATATTATGCCGTTTTCCACGTTTTTGTGAATTTTCAGTCCACGGGTTTTAATTCATATATATACGATAAAAATGATGCAAACACATAATTGATTAGATAATAACCTTAAATACTTCATTTTCAATCATCTATTTGTTTCTCGTTAAAATACTGAGTAAGATATTGAAAAGGGGAGAAGTTCGGTTTTTATTGCATATATCGACGTTTCAGCCGGATTAGAGCGGTTTTACGTGTACATCTTCCATCGTTAATATAAACGGAAAATCAAGAACATTATAGTTAATTCTAATGAAAACACATTGTTTTTTATCATTTGTATTGGAAACAACATTGTCATATGTCTTTTCTTGGATCTAAATAATACGAAACCTCGCTCTATGATTTGAAGGTAAAATCCTCAAATATGGTTATATAGTGACTTTTTTCACGTTTTTCATGTAGTTTGATATTACGTAAATATATTCATTTTTACCAATATTTCGATACTATTTCATGTAGTATCACGACATGTGATTTGGCCTTCAAATCTCAGATTTCGCATAATATTGCATTTTAGGCAAGTTTTCTTGCATTTTGTTTCGTACGAAAAATCATCGAATATAGCAATATTTTGACGTTTATCATCTCCTTTTCCTTCATGTGATTTAAACAAAATATCATCGAATTAGGCAATATTATGCCGTTTTCCACGTTTTTGTGAATTTTCAGTCCACGGGTTTTAATTCATATATATACGATAAAAATGATGCAAACACATAATTGATTAGATAATAACCTTAAATACTTCATTTTCAATCATCTATTTGTTTCTCGTTAAAATACTGAGTAAGATATTGAAAAGGGGAGAAGTTCGGTTTTTATTGCATATATCGACGTTTCAGCCGGATTAGAGCGGTTTTACGTGTACATCTTCCATCGTTAATATAAACGGAAAATCAAGAACATTATAGTTAATTCTAATGAAAACACATTGTTTTTTATCATTTGTATTGGAAACAACATTGTCATATGTCTTTTCTTGGATCTAAATAATACGAAACCTCGCTCTATGATTTGAAGGTAAAATCCTCAAATATGGTTATATAGTGACTTTTTTCACGTTTTTCATGTAGTTTGATATTACGTAAATATATTCATTTTTACCAATATTTCGATACTATTTCATGTAGTATCACGACATGTGATTTGGCCTTCAAATCTCAGATTTCGCATAATATTGCATTTTAGGCAAGTTTTCTTGCATTTTGTTTCGTACGAAAAATCATCGAATATAGCAATATTTTGACGTTTATCATCTCCTTTTCCTTCATGTGATTTAAACAAAATATCATCGAATTAGGCAATATTATGCCGTTTTCCACGTTTTTGTGAATTTTCAGTCCACGGGTTTTAATTCATATATATACGATAAAAATGATGCAAACACATAATTGATTAGATAATAACCTTAAATACTTCATTTTCAATCATCTATTTGTTTCTCGTTAAAATACTGAGTAAGATATTGAAAAGGGGAGAAGTTCGGTTTTTATTGCATATATCGACGTTTCAGCCGGATTAGAGCGGTTTTACGTGTACATCTTCCATCGTTAATATAAACGGAAAATCAAGAACATTATAGTTAATTCTAATGAAAACACATTGTTTTTTATCATTTGTATTGGAAACAACATTGTCATATGTCTTTTCTTGGATCTAAATAATACGAAACCTCGCTCTATGATTTGAAGGTAAAATCCTCAAATATGGTTATATAGTGACTTTTTTCACGTTTTTCATGTAGTTTGATATTACGTAAATATATTCATTTTTACCAATATTTCGATACTATTTCATGTAGTATCACGACATGTGATTTGGCCTTCAAATCTCAGATTTTCGCATAATATTGCATTTTAGGCAAGTTTTCTTGCATTTTGTTTCGTACGAAAAATCATCGAATATAGCAATATTTTGACGTTTATCATCTCCTTTTCCTTCATGTGATTTAAACAAAATATCATCGAATTAGGCAATATTATGCCGTTTTCCACGTTTTTGTGAATTTTCAGTCCACGGGTTTTAATTCATATATATACGATAAAAATGATGCAAACACATAATTGATTAGATAATAACCTTAAATACTTCATTTTCAATCATCTATTTGTTTCTCGTTAAAATACTGAGTAAGATATTGAAAAGGGGAGAAGTTCGGTTTTTATTGCATATATCGACGTTTCAGCCGGATTAGAGCGGTTTTACGTGTACATCTTCCATCGTTAATATAAACGGAAAATCAAGAACATTATAGTTAATTCTAATGAAAACACATTGTTTTTTATCATTTGTATTGGAAACAACATTGTCATATGTCTTTTCTTGGATCTAAATAATACGAAACCTCGCTCTATGATTTGAAGGTAAAATCCTCAAATATGGTTATATAGTGACTTTTTTCACGTTTTTCATGTAGTTTGATATTACGTAAATATATTCATTTTTACCAATATTTCGATACTATTTCATGTAGTATCACGACATGTGATTTGGCCTTCAAATCTCAGATTTACGCATAATATTGCATTTTAGGCAAGTTTTCTTGCATTTTGTTTCGTACGAAAAATCATCGAATATAGCAATATTTTGACGTTTATCATCTCCTTTTCCTTCATGTGATTTAAACAAAATATCATCGAATTAGGCAATATTATGCCGTTTTCCACGTTTTTGTGAATTTTCAGTCCACGGGTTTTAATTCATATATATACGATAAAAATGATGCAAACACATAATTGATTAGATAATAACCTTAAATACTTCATTTTCAATCATCTATTTGTTTCTCGTTAAAATACTGAGTAAGATATTGAAAAGGGGAGAAGTTCGGTTTTTATTGCATATATCGACGTTTCAGCCGGATTAGAGCGGTTTTACGTGTACGTAAATCCTTCCATCGTTAATATAAACGGAAAATCAAGAACATTATAGTTAATTCTAATGAAAACACATTGTTTTTTATCATTTGTATTGGAAACAACATTGTCATATGTCTTTTCTTGGATCTAAATAATACGAAACCTCGCTCTATGATTTGAAGGTAAAATCCTCAAATATGGTTATATAGTGACTTTTTTCACGTTTTTCATGTAGTTTGATATTACGTAAATATATTCATTTTTACCAATATTTCGATACTATTTCATGTAGTATCACGACATGTGATTTGGCCTTCAAATCTCAGATTTTCGCATAATATTGCATTTTAGGCAAGTTTTCTTGCATTTTGTTTCGTACGAAAAATCATCGAATATAGCAATATTTTGACGTTTATCATCTCCTTTTCCTTCATGTGATTTAAACAAAATATCATCGAATTAGGCAATATTATGCCGTTTTCCACGTTTTTGTGAATTTTCAGTCCACGGGTTTTAATTCATATATATACGATAAAAATGATGCAAACACATAATTGATTAGATAATAACCTTAAATACTTCATTTTCAATCATCTATTTGTTTCTCGTTAAAATACTGAGTAAGATATTGAAAAGGGGAGAAGTTCGGTTTTTATTGCATATATCGACGTTTCAGCCGGATTAGAGCGGTTTTACGTGTACATCTTCCATCGTTAATATAAACGGAAAATCAAGAACATTATAGTTAATTCTAATGAAAACACATTGTTTTTTATCATTTGTATTGGAAACAACATTGTCATATGTCTTTTCTTGGATCTAAATAATACGAAACCTCGCTCTATGATTTGAAGGTAAAATCCTCAAATATGGTTATATAGTGACTTTTTTCACGTTTTTCATGTAGTTTGATATTACGTAAATATATTCATTTTTACCAATATTTCGATACTATTTCATGTAGTATCACGATATGTGATTTGGCCTTCAAATCTCAGATTTTCGCATAATATTGCATTTTAGGCAAGTTTTCTTGCATTTTGTTTCGTACGAAAAATCATCGAATATAGCAATATTTTGACGTTTATCATCTCCTTTTCCTTCATGTGATTTAAACAAAATATCATCGAATTAGGCAATATTATGCCGTTTTCCACGTTTTTGTGAATTTTCAGTCCACGGGTTTTAATTCATATATATACGATAAAAATGATGCAAACACATAATTGATTAGATAATAACCTTAAATACTTCATTTTCAATCATCTATTTGTTTCTCGTTAAAATACTGAGTAAGATATTGAAAAGGGGAGAAGTTCGGTTTTTATTGCATATATCGACGTTTCAGCCGGATTAGAGCGGTTTTACGTGTACATCTTCCATCGTTAATATAAACGGAAAATCAAGAACATTATAGTTAATTCTAATGAAAACACATTGTTTTTTATCATTTGTATTGGAAACAACATTGTCATATGTCTTTTCTTGGATCTAAATAATACGAAACCTCGCTCTATGATTTGAAGGTAAAATCCTCAAATATGGTTATATAGTGACTTTTTTCACGTTTTTCATGTAGTTTGATATTACGTAAATATATTCATTTTTACCAATATTTCGATACTATTTCATGTAGTATCACGACATGTGATTTGGCCTTCAAATCTCAGATTTACGCATAATATTGCATTTTAGGCAAGTTTTCTTGCATTTTGTTTCGTACGAAAAATCATCGAATATAGCAATATTTTGACGTTTATCATCTCCTTTTCCTTCATGTGATTTAAACAAAATATCATCGAATTAGGCAATATTATGCCGTTTTCCACGTTTTTGTGAATTTTCAGTCCACGGGTTTTAATTCATATATATACGATAAAAATGATGCAAACACATAATTGATTAGATAATAACCTTAAATACTTCATTTTCAATCATCTATTTGTTTCTCGTTAAAATACTGAGTAAGATATTGAAAAGGGGAGAAGTTCGGTTTTTATTGCATATATCGACGTTTCAGCCGGATTAGAGCGGTTTTACGTGTACAATCTTCCATCGTTAATATAAACGGAAAATCAAGAACATTATAGTTAATTCTAATGAAAACACATTGTTTTTTATCATTTGTATTGGAAACAACATTGTCATATGTCTTTTCTTGGATCTAAATAATACGAAACCTCGCTCTATGATTTGAAGGTAAAATCCTCAAATATGGTTATATAGTGACTTTTTTCACGTTTTTCATGTAGTTTGATATTACGTAAATATATTCATTTTTACCAATATTTCGATACTATTTCATGTAGTATCACGACATGTGATTTGGCCTTCAAATCTCAGATTTTCGCATAATATTGCATTTTAGGCAAGTTTTCTTGCATTTTGTTTCGTACGAAAAATCATCGAATATAGCAATATTTTGACGTTTATCATCTCCTTTTCCTTCATGTGATTTAAACAAAATATCATCGAATTAGGCAATATTATGCCGTTTTCCACGTTTTTGTGAATTTTCAGTCCACGGGTTTTAATTCATATATATACGATAAAAATGATGCAAACACATAATTGATTAGATAATAACCTTAAATACTTCATTTTCAATCATCTATTTGTTTCTCGTTAAAATACTGAGTAAGATATTGAAAAGGGGAGAAGTTCGGTTTTTATTGCATATATCGACGTTTCAGCCGGATTAGAGCGGTTTTACGTGTACATCTTCCATCGTTAATATAAACGGAAAATCAAGAACATTATAGTTAATTCTAATGAAAACACATTGTTTTTTATCATTTGTATTGGAAACAACATTGTCATATGTCTTTTCTTGGATCTAAATAATACGAAACCTCGCTCTATGATTTGAAGGTAAAATCCTCAAATATGGTTATATAGTGACTTTTTTCACGTTTTTCATGTAGTTTGATATTACGTAAATATATTCATTTTTACCAATATTTCGATACTATTTCATGTAGTATCACGACATGTGATTTGGCCTTCAAATCTCAGATTTTCGCATAATATTGCATTTTAGGCAAGTTTTCTTGCATTTTGTTTCGTACGAAAAATCATCGAATATAGCAATATTTTGACGTTTATCATCTCCTTTTCCTTCATGTGATTTAAACAAAATATCATCGAATTAGGCAATATTATGCCGTTTTCCACGTTTTTGTGAATTTTCAGTCCACGGGTTTTAATTCATATATATACGATAAAAATGATGCAAACACATAATTGATTAGATAATAACCTTAAATACTTCATTTTCAATCATCTATTTGTTTCTCGTTAAAATACTGAGTAAGATATTGAAAAGGGGAGAAGTTCGGTTTTTATTGCATATATCGACGTTTCAGCCGGATTAGAGCGGTTTTACGTGTACAATCTTCCATCGTTAATATAAACGGAAAATCAAGAACATTATAGTTAATTCTAATGAAAACACATTGTTTTTTATCATTTGTATTGGAAACAACATTGTCATATGTCTTTTCTTGGATCTAAATAATACGAAACCTCGCTCTATGATTTGAAGGTAAAATCCTCAAATATGGTTATATAGTGACTTTTTTCACGTTTTTCATGTAGTTTGATATTACGTAAATATATTCATTTTTACCAATATTTCGATACTATTTCATGTAGTATCACGACATGTGATTTGGCCTTCAAATCTCAGATTTCGCATAATATTGCATTTTAGGCAAGTTTTCTTGCATTTTGTTTCGTACGAAAAATCATCGAATATAGCAATATTTTGACGTTTATCATCTCCTTTTCCTTCATGTGATTTAAACAAAATATCATCGAATTAGGCAATATTATGCCGTTTTCCACGTTTTTGTGAATTTTCAGTCCACGGGTTTTAATTCATATATATACGATAAAAATGATGCAAACACATAATTGATTAGATAATAACCTTAAATACTTCATTTTCAATCATCTATTTGTTTCTCGTTAAAATACTGAGTAAGATATTGAAAAGGGGAGAAGTTCGGTTTTTATTGCATATATCGACGTTTCAGCCGGATTAGAGCGGTTTTACGTGTACATCTTCCATCGTTAATATAAACGGAAAATCAAGAACATTATAGTTAATTCTAATGAAAACACATTGTTTTTTATCATTTGTATTGGAAACAACATTGTCATATGTCTTTTCTTGGATCTAAATAATACGAAACCTCGCTCTATGATTTGAAGGTAAAATCCTCAAATATGGTTATATAGTGACTTTTTTCACGTTTTTCATGTAGTTTGATATTACGTAAATATATTCATTTTTACCAATATTTCGATACTATTTCATGTAGTATCACGACATGTGATTTGGCCTTCAAATCTCAGATTTTCGCATAATATTGCATTTTAGGCAAGTTTTCTTGCATTTTGTTTCGTACGAAAAATCATCGAATATAGCAATATTTTGACGTTTATCATCTCCTTTTCCTTCATGTGATTTAAACAAAATATCATCGAATTAGGCAATATTATGCCGTTTTCCACGTTTTTGTGAATTTTCAGTCCACGGGTTTTAATTCATATATATACGATAAAAATGATGCAAACACATAATTGATTAGATAATAACCTTAAATACTTCATTTTCAATCATCTATTTGTTTCTCGTTAAAATACTGAGTAAGATATTGAAAAGGGGAGAAGTTCGGTTTTTATTGCATATATCGACGTTTCAGCCGGATTAGAGCGGTTTTACGTGTACATCTTCCATCGTTAATATAAACGGAAAATCAAGAACATTATAGTTAATTCTAATGAAAACACATTGTTTTTTATCATTTGTATTGGAAACAACATTGTCATATGTCTTTTCTTGGATCTAAATAATACGAAACCTCGCTCTATGATTTGAAGGTAAAATCCTCAAATATGGTTATATAGTGACTTTTTTCACGTTTTTCATGTAGTTTGATATTACGTAAATATATTCATTTTTACCAATATTTCGATACTATTTCATGTAGTATCACGATATGTGATTTGGCCTTCAAATCTCAGAATTTCGCATAATATTGCATTTTAAGCAAGTTTTCTTGCATTTTGCTTCGTACGAAAAATCATCGAATTTAGCAATATTTTAACGTTTATCATCTCCTTTTCCTTCATGTGATTTAAACAAAATATCATCGAATTAGGCAATATTTTGCCGTTTTCCACGTTTTTGTGAATTTTCCGTCCATGGGTATTAATTCATATATATATACGATAAAAATGATGCAAACACATAATTGATTAGATAATAACCTTAAATACTTCATTTTCAATCATCTATTTGTTTCTCGTTAAAATACTGAGTAAGATATTGAAAAGGGGAGAAGTTCGGTTTTTATTGCATATATCGACGTTTCAGCCGGATTAGAGCGGTTTTACGTGTACATCTTCCATCGTTAATATAAACGGAAAATCAAGAACATTATAGTTAATTCTAATGAAAACACATTGTTTTTTATCATTTGTATTGGAAACAACATTGTCATATGTCTTTTCTTGGATCTAAATAATACGAAACCTCGCTCTATGATTTGAAGGTAAAATCCTCAAATATGGTTATATAGTGACTTTTTTCACGTTTTTCATGTAGTTTGATATTACGTAAATATATTCATTTTTACCAATATTTCGATACTATTTCATGTAGTATCACGACATGTGATTTGGCCTTCAAATCTCAGATTTTCGCATAATATTGCATTTTAGGCAAGTTTTCTTGCATTTTGTTTCGTACGAAAAATCATCGAATATAGCAATATTTTGACGTTTATCATCTCCTTTTCCTTCATGTGATTTAAACAAAATATCATCGAATTAGGCAATATTATGCCGTTTTCCACGTTTTTGTGAATTTTCAGTCCACGGGTTTTAATTCATATATATACGATAAAAATGATGCAAACACATAATTGATTAGATAATAACCTTAAATACTTCATTTTCAATCATCTATTTGTTTCTCGTTAAAATACTGAGTAAGATATTGAAAAGGGGAGAAGTTCGGTTTTTATTGCATATATCGACGTTTCAGCCGGATTAGAGCGGTTTTACGTGTACATCTTCCATCGTTAATATAAACGGAAAATCAAGAACATTATAGTTAATTCTAATGAAAACACATTGTTTTTTATCATTTGTATTGGAAACAACATTGTCATATGTCTTTTCTTGGATCTAAATAATACGAAACCTCGCTCTATGATTTGAAGGTAAAATCCTCAAATATGGTTATATAGTGACTTTTTTCACGTTTTTCATGTAGTTTGATATTACGTAAATATATTCATTTTTACCAATATTTCGATACTATTTCATGTAGTATCACGATATGTGATTTGGCCTTCAAATCTCAGAATTTCGCATAATATTGCATTTTAAGCAAGTTTTCTTGCATTTTGCTTCGTACGAAAAATCATCGAATTTAGCAATATTTTAACGTTTATCATCTCCTTTTCCTTCATGTGATTTAAACAAAATATCATCGAATTAGGCAATATTTTGCCGTTTTCCACGTTTTTGTGAATTTTCCGTCCATGGGTATTAATTCATATATATATACGATAAAAATGATGCAAACACATAATTGATTAGATAATAACCTTAAATACTTCATTTTCAATCATCTATTTGTTTCTCGTTAAAATACTGAGTAAGATATTGAAAAGGGGAGAAGTTCGGTTTTTATTGCATATATCGACGTTTCAGCCGGATTAGAGCGGTTTTACGTGTACATCTTCCATCGGTAATATAAACGGAAAATCAAGAACATTATAGTTAATTCTAATGAAAACACATTGTTTTTTATCATTTGTATTGGAAACAACATTGTCATATGTCTTTTCTTGGATCTAAATAATACGAAACCTCGCTCTATGATTTGAAGGTAAAATCCTCAAATATGGTTATATAGTGACTTTTTTCACGTTTTTCATGTAGTTTGATATTACGTAAATATATTCATTTTTACCAATATTTCGATACTATTTCATGTAGTATCACGACATGTGATTTGGCCTTCAAATCTCAGATTTTCGCATAATATTGCATTTTAGGCAAGTTTTCTTGCATTTTGTTTCGTACGAAAAATCATCGAATATAGCAATATTTTGACGTTTATCATCTCCTTTTCCTTCATGTGATTTAAACAAAATATCATCGAATTAGGCAATATTATGCCGTTTTCCACGTTTTTGTGAATTTTCAGTCCACGGGTTTTAATTCATATATATACGATAAAAATGATGCAAACACATAATTGATTAGATAATAACCTTAAATACTTCATTTTCAATCATCTATTTGTTTCTCGTTAAAATACTGAGTAAGATATTGAAAAGGGGAGAAGTTCGGTTTTTATTGCATATATCGACGTTTCAGCCGGATTAGAGCGGTTTTACGTGTACATCTTCCATCGTTAATATAAACGGAAAATCAAGAACATTATAGTTAATTCTAATGAAAACACATTGTTTTTTATCATTTGTATTGGAAACAACATTGTCATATGTCTTTTCTTGGATCTAAATAATACGAAACCTCGCTCTATGATTTGAAGGTAAAATCCTCAAATATGGTTATATAGTGACTTTTTTCACGTTTTTCATGTAGTTTGATATTACGTAAATATATTCATTTTTACCAATATTTCGATACTATTTCATGTAGTATCACGATATGTGATTTGGCCTTCAAATCTCAGAATTTCGCATAATATTGCATTTTAAGCAAGTTTTCTTGCATTTTGCTTCGTACGAAAAATCATCGAATTATCAATATTTTAACGTTTATCATCTCCTTTTCCTTCATGTGATTTAAACAAAATATCATCGAATTAGGCAATATTATGCCGTTTTCCACGTTTTTGTGAATTTTCCGTCCATGGGTATTAATTCATATATATATACGATAAAAATGATGCAAACACATAATTGATTAGATAATAACCTTAAATACTTCATTTTCAATCATCTATTTGTTTCTCGTTAAAATACTGAGTAAGATATTGAAAAGGGGAGAAGTTCGGTTTTTATTGCATATATCGACGTTTCAGCCGGATTAGAGCGGTTTTACGTGTACATCTTCCATCGTTAATATAAACGGAAAATCAAGAACATTATAGTTAATTCTAATGAAAACACATTGTTTTTTATCATTTGTATTGGAAACAACATTGTCATATGTCTTTTCTTGGATCTAAATAATACGAAACCTCGCTCTATGATTTGAAGGTAAAATCCTCAAATATGGTTATATAGTGACTTTTTTCACGTTTTTCATGTAGTTTGATATTACGTAAATATATTCATTTTTACCAATATTTCGATACTATTTCATGTAGTATCACGATATGTGATTTGGCCTTCAAATCTCAGAATTTCGCATAATATTGCATTTTAAGGCAAGTTTTCTTGCATTTTGCTTCGTACGAAAAATCATCGAATATAGCAATATTTTGACGTTTATCATCTCCTTTTCCTTCATGTGATTTAAACAAAATATCATCGAATTAGGCAATATTATGCCGTTTTCCACGTTTTTGTGAATTTTCAGTCCATGGGTATTAATTCATATATATACGATAAAAATGATGCAAACACATAATTGATTAGATAATAACCTTAAATACTTCATTTTCAATCATCTATTTGTTTCTCGTTAAAATACTGAGTAAGATATTGAAAAGGGGAGAAGTTCGGTTTTTATTGCATATATCGACGTTTCAGCCGGATTAGAGCGGTTTTACGTGTACATCTTCCATCGTTAATATAAACGGAAAATCAAGAACATTATAGTTAATTCTAATGAAAACACATTGTTTTTTATCATTTGTATTGGAAACAACATTGTCATATGTCTTTTCTTGGATCTAAATAATACGAAACCTCGCTCTATGATTTGAAGGTAAAATCCTCAAATATGGTTATATAGTGACTTTTTTCAC
The DNA here is from genome assembly GCF_040958095.1 of Procambarus clarkii. Lineage (NCBI taxonomy): Eukaryota > Metazoa > Arthropoda > Malacostraca > Decapoda > Cambaridae > Procambarus > Procambarus clarkii. Next base: position 232,710 of record NC_091156.1, read on the forward strand.
GTTTTTCATGTAGTTTGATATTACGTAAATATATTCATTTTTACCAATATTTCGATACTATTTCATGTAGTATCACGACATGTGATTTGGCCTTCAAATCTCAGATTTTCGCATAATATTGCATTTTAGGCAAGTTTTCTTGCATTTTGTTTCGTACGAAAAATCATCGAATATAGCAATATTTTGACGTTTATCATCTCCTTTTCCTTCATGTGATTTAAACAAAATATCATCGAATTAGGCAATATTATGCCGTTTTCCACGTTTTTGTGAATTTTCAGTCCACGGGTTTTAATTCATATATATACGATAAAAATGATGCAAACACATAATTGATTAGATAATAACCTTAAATACTTCATTTTCAATCATCTATTTGTTTCTCGTTAAAATACTGAGTAAGATATTGAAAAGGGGAGAAGTTCGGTTTTTATTGCATATATCGACGTTTCAGCCGGATTAGAGCGGTTTTACGTGTACATCTTCCATCGTTAATATAAACGGAAAATCAAGAACATTATAGTTAATTCTAATGAAAACACATTGTTTTTTATCATTTGTATTGGAAACAACATTGTCATATGTCTTTTCTTGGATCTAAATAATACGAAACCTCGCTCTATGATTTGAAGGTAAAATCCTCAAATATGGTTATATAGTGACTTTTTTCACGTTTTTCATGTAGTTTGATATTACGTAAATATATTCATTTTTACCAATATTTCGATACTATTTCATGTAGTATCACGATATGTGATTTGGCCTTCAAATCTCAGAATTTCGCATAATATTGCATTTTAAGCAAGTTTTCTTGCATTTTGCTTCGTACGAAAAATCATCGAATTTAGCAATATTTTAACGTTTATCATCTCCTTTTCCTTCATGTGATTTAAACAAAATATCATCGAATTAGGCAATATTATGCCGTTTTCCACGTTTTTGTGAATTTTCCGTCCATGGGTATTAATTCATATATATATACGATAAAAATGATGCAAACACATAATTGATTAGATAATAACCTTAAATACTTCATTTTCAATCATCTATTTGTTTCTCGTTAAAATACTGAGTAAGATATTGAAAAGGGGAGAAGTTCGGTTTTTATTGCATATATCGACGTTTCAGCCGGATTAGAGCGGTTTTACGTGTACATCTTCCATCGTTAATATAAACGGAAAATCAAGAACATTATAGTTAATTCTAATGAAAACACATTGTTTTTTATCATTTGTATTGGAAACAACATTGTCATATGTCTTTTCTTGGATCTAAATAATACGAAACCTCGCTCTATGATTTGAAGGTAAAATCCTCAAATATGGTTATATAGTGACTTTTTTCACGTTTTTCATGTAGTTTGATATTACGTAAATATATTCATTTTTACCAATATTTCGATACTATTTCATGTAGTATCACGACATGTGATTTGGCCTTCAAATCTCAGATTTTCGCATAATATTGCATTTTAGGCAAGTTTTCTTGCATTTTGTTTCGTACGAAAAATCATCGAATATAGCAATATTTTGACGTTTATCATCTCCTTTTCCTTCATGTGATTTAAACAAAATATCATCGAATTAGGCAATATTATGCCGTTTTCCACGTTTTTGTGAATTTTCAGTCCACGGGTTTTAATTCATATATATACGATAAAAATGATGCAAACACATAATTGATTAGATAATAACCTTAAATACTTCATTTTCAATCATCTATTTGTTTCTCGTTAAAATACTGAGTAAGATATTGAAAAGGGGAGAAGTTCGGTTTTTATTGCATATATCGACGTTTCAGCCGGATTAGAGCGGTTTTACGTGTACATCTTCCATCGTTAATATAAACGGAAAATCAAGAACATTATAGTTAATTCTAATGAAAACACATTGTTTTTTATCATTTGTATTGGAAACAACATTGTCATATGTCTTTTCTTGGATCTAAATAATACGAAACCTCGCTCTATGATTTGAAGGTAAAATCCTCAAATATGGTTATATAGTGACTTTTTTCACGTTTTTCATGTAGTTTGATATTACGTAAATATATTCATTTTTACCAATATTTCGATACTATTTCATGTAGTATCACGACATGTGATTTGGCCTTCAAATCTCAGATTTTCGCATAATATTGCATTTTAGGCAAGTTTTCTTGCATTTTGTTTCGTACGAAAAATCATCGAATATAGCAATATTTTGACGTTTATCATCTCCTTTTCCTTCATGTGATTTAAACAAAATATCATCGAATTAGGCAATATTATGCCGTTTTCCACGTTTTTGTGAATTTTCAGTCCACGGGTTTTAATTCATATATATACGATAAAAATGATGCAAACACATAATTGATTAGATAATAACCTTAAATACTTCATTTTCAATCATCTATTTGTTTCTCGTTAAAATACTGAGTAAGATATTGAAAAGGGGAGAAGTTCGGTTTTTATTGCATATATCGACGTTTCAGCCGGATTAGAGCGGTTTTACGTGTACATCTTCCATCGTTAATATAAACGGAAAATCAAGAACATTATAGTTAATTCTAATGAAAACACATTGTTTTTTATCATTTGTATTGGAAACAACATTGTCATATGTCTTTTCTTGGATCTAAATAATACGAAACCTCGCTCTATGATTTGAAGGTAAAATCCTCAAATATGGTTATATAGTGACTTTTTTCACGTTTTTCATGTAGTTTGATATTACGTAAATATATTCATTTTTACCAATATTTCGATACTATTTCATGTAGTATCACGACATGTGATTTGGCCTTCAAATCTCAGATTTTCGCATAATATTGCATTTTAGGCAAGTTTTCTTGCATTTTGTTTCGTACGAAAAATCATCGAA
>NC_091156.1:236070-291070 GCF_040958095.1 Procambarus clarkii
CCCCTTGTGAGGACACTTCCCCCTCGTGAGTGGGAGGAGTGTCCTCTCAAGGGACATAGCGCGTCGTACCGTTATATAACGAGTCGTGTCGTTACAGCGCGTCGTACCGTTACAGCGCGTCGTACCGTTACAGCGCGTCGTACCGTTACAGCGCGTCGTACCGTTACAGCGCGTCGTACCGTTACAGCGCGTCGTACCGTTACAGCGTGTCGTACCGTTAAAGCGCGTCGTACCGTTAAAGCGCGTCGTACCGTTACAGCGTGTCGTACCGTTAAAGCGCGTCGTACCGTTACAGCGCGTCGTACCGTTACAGCGTGTCGTACCCTTCTCGTGCTTAATGATGTATGCTGATCGGCGATGCCGTCCCGTCATCCATCCTGGTAGTAGTAGTACCAGACTATCATTACCTAATACCTCGTGTCTCTTGCAAGGTCGGAGTTCGATTTCCGATCTTGGGAGTGTTGGAGGGGCAGTGTTCTCTTCTACAAGTTCCTTGGGCTCATTGCCTTGTCCAAGTGGTATCTATAGTCACTTTGACACCTTCTCATCAAGACCTTACTTCTTGTTGTGGCTAAAATTATTTTTTCTTTTCAGTTTATTATTTATTTTAATTAAATGTTGAATCAACGTTTATAATTGGGGAGAAATAAGTTGGAAAACACAGAATGGACAATAGAGCACATATTTCAGACTTCTTAGAACTCGTTGTTTGTAGTAATAGGACCCAATTCTACCTAAAATTGGGCACGTGGGTCGTCGCAAAGCACCATACTACATGGAGGGTTGTATATACAATCTCTTCCTTATAATAATCACACTCCCATACAGTATATACACTCACTCCCCAAGTTTGTATTTTTAATTCACGTTTACATATAGAACAATATATATTATATTACATTATGTAGTGAGGCAAATTAATGTGTGGAGGTCTACAGTAGTCCTCGACCCGTCTCCCTTCACTCCGCTCACGAAGCTCCTGTGCTCAACTGGGCTCTTGTCACACATCTGCATGTGGCGTCTAACTAGCATATATTATTATATATGATTATATAATTGGTATATAGGTAGGATTATTCCTCAGTCTTACAATAAAGCTGAAAATTGCAAGACTCCCTTGCTTGGTCCACCGATAACCTTCAACCACATCTAAGTCCAGTCTCCAATTTTTTAACAATTTGCAATTCATTCACATACCCTTTACCAACTGAGGCTAAGATCCCTACCTCTCCACCTCGCCCTGGCGACCAGAGGTGTATCTCTCGGTCAGGGAAAGCCTCGACCCCCTGTTATCGACCAGGTCCGCCCCTGGACACTAGGGGTTGTGTGGTTACCCAGAGACGGAATGACAATACCACTGCCACAAGAAGACAACCAAGACACAATCCACCATTATAATCCCACTGAAGATCCCTTGTGAAGGATACGAACTCTCTCTCCGATCCTCGAGATTAGATTCTCCCTGAACATCAGACTCCATACGCTTGTCGCTGATTCCTGATGGTGAGGTAGTTGAATCAAGAGTTGAATTTCCCGTAGAGTTCTGTAGATAAATTTGCCGAGTGCCGGTACTGACAATATCCTTATAATGCCCCCAGATCATGCTCAGTGCAGGCTACTGACTACATGCCTGTGTATTACTAAACATCCTGTGTGATGGGGACATTTAGCACCACGAAGCTGAGTCTTGGCACACTCTGTACTCCCCTTCAGATAGTCCTGGGAAGCTGCACAAATGTATATGTACCTAACTCACTAGCACAATAACAATCACCGTAGTCACTATATATCCCTCCAGCAAGTCGTGAAAACCGTATTTCGCAATTTACAGTTATTCATATACACTCGCATTACTTTTATAGCTCTATATCACGTATACTCACTCGTTATTAATGGATATATATATATATATATATATACACCATCTTCACTATTTATGGCACTGTAACTCAGACATGGGTATGCACCGTGCTGCTCCATAACTTGCTGTACCACGCCTGTAAAATACAACGGGGAATTGTACCATTAAGGAGCAACTTCAACAAGAGCTGATAGTCGTACTTCTCATCACTCTCAGCTAGCAGTATTGCGCACGACTTAACTTTCCACTTTACGGTCTTACAGTAACTTCATGAGACCACTTTACGGTCTTACAGTAACTTCATGAGACCACTTTACGGTCTTACAGTAACGTAATGAGATCACTTTACGGTCTCACAGTAACTTAGTGATGTCACTTTACGGTGTTACAGTTACTTAATGAGATCACTTTAAGGTCTCACAGTAACTTAATGATGTCACTTTACGGTTTCACAGTAACTTAATGAGATCACTTTACGGTCTCACAATAACTTAATGAGATCACTTTACGGTCTCACAATAACCTACTGATGTCACTTTTCGATCACACATTAATTTTAGTAAACATCACAAGCTATTCACAACTTCATATATACAACACAAGCTACACAACTCCAAGTACACAACACAATCTATACAGCTACAAGTGTACAACACAAGCTGTATACAAACTACAAATATGCAACACAAGCTCCACTCATCCTCCTGTTTTGATAATACTTTGTGTAAGTGTGTGTTCCATGGTCCCAGTATGTGGAGCCCCAGTGTGTGGAGCCCCAGTGTGTGGAGCCCCAGTGTGTGGAGCCCCAGTGTGTGGAGCCCCAGTGTGTGGAGCCCCAGTATGTGGAGCCCCAGTATGTGGAGCCCCAGTATGTGGAGCCCCAGTGTGTGGAGCCCCAGTGTGTGGAGCCCCAGTGTGTGGAGCCCCAGTGTGTGGACCCCCAGTGTGTGGAGCCCCAGTATGTGGAGCCCCAGTGTGTGGAGCCCCAGTGTGTGGAGCCCCAGTGAGCCACTTTCTTGTACTATTTCGTTATAAAAGTCAGGGGAAAGGAAACTTAAGTTAACTTAAGTTTCCTGTTTAACAGTTTAACTTACTGTTTAAGTAAGTTCTTAAATATTCCTGGGTCTAGTATAGCATATATGTGTACTATATTAGGCCTCGGAGAGCGTGATGTAGGCCTACGATGATTAAATTAGGTTTTATTAGCCACATATAAAAGCTTTTCCAGTCAGTCCTAATTCAGTACTACAAAAGTGTACTATCTGTTGGTCCATCATGACGCGTTTGTGCTTTCGACCACATCGTTACTGTAAGTGCTTTCATGTTTTGTCCAGAGTGCAAGTCCCAGAGTGCAAGTCCCAGAGTACAAGTCCTGAGTGCAAGTCCCAGAGTGCAAGTCCCAGAGTGCAAGTCTCAGAGTGCAAGACCCAGAGTGCATGTCCCAGAGTGCAAGTTCCAGAGTGCAAGACCCAGAACAAAAGCTGCGCCAGTATTCAACATGAGATACACAGCTTGAACTACAAATCCATGTGTAAGCTGCCCGGGTGTATGACATCAACTACTATTCAAGGAATACAACACAAGCCTTGCAGCTGCAGGTATGCCTCACCTGCGGTGCATTGTGTATGCATACCTGCTGTATATCCATGTATACAATACGCATCTCTGGCAGAACGAAGCACGCCCCATAAAAATGGACTCGCTTTGCTGAATGCGGAAACAGTGAGTGTGTCGAGTGTTGTACTGTCAGGTTGTGGTTGTTGTTGTTGGTGGTGGTTGCTGTTGTTGTAGTGAGCTGTTGTTGTTGTTGTATTCTCCCTCTCCCCACATCCTGACACTCACCCACACATGCTGACACTCACCCACACATGCTGACACTCACCCACACATGCTGACGCTCACCCACACATGCTGACGCTCACCCACACATGCTGACACTCACCCACACATGCTGACACTCACCCACACATGCTGACACTCACCCACACATCCTGACACTCACCCACACATGCTGACGCTCACCCACACATGCTGACACTCACGCAAACATCCTGACACTCACCCACACATGCTGACACTAATCCCACAAATGCTGACACTCACCCACACATGCTGACGCTCACCCACACATGCTGACGCTCACCCACACATGCTGACACTCACCCACACATGCTGACACTCACCCACACATGCTGACACTCACCCACACATGCTGACACTCACCCACACATCCTGACACTCACCCACACATGCTGACACTCATCCACACATCCTGACACTCACCCACACATGCTGATGCTCACCAACACATGCTGACACTCACCCACACATCCTGACACTCACCCACACATGCTGACACTCACCCACACATCCTGACACTCACCCACACATGCTGACGCTCACCCACACATGCTGACACTCACGCAAACATCCTGACACTCACCCACACATGCTGACACTAATCCCACAAATGCTGACACTCACCCACACATGCCGACGCTCACCCACACATGCTGACACTCACCCACACATGCTGACGCTCATCCACACATCCTGACACTCACCCACACATGCTGATGCTCACCAACACATGCTGACACTCACCCACACATCCTGACACTCACCCACACATGCTGACGCTCACCCACACATGGTGACACTCACCCACACATGCTGACACTCACCTACAAATGCTGACACACACCCACTCATCCTGACACTCACCCACAAATGCTGACGCACACCCACAAATGCTGACACTCACCCACACATGCTGACACTCACCCACAAATGCTGACACTCACCCACTCATGCTGACACTCACCCATACATCCTGACACTAACCCCACACATGCTGACACTCACCCACAAATCCTGACACTCACCCCACACATGCTGACACTCACAACAAACATGCATACACTCACCCCACACATGCTGACACTCACCCACACATGTTGGCACTCACCCCACACATGCTGACACTCACCCCACACATGCTGACACTCACCCACTCATGCTGACGCTCACCCCACACATGCTGACACTCGCCCACACATGCTGACACTCACCCACACATGCTGACACTCACCCACACATGCTGACACTGACCCACACATGCTGACACTCACCCCACACATGTTGACACTCACCCCACACATCCCGACACTCACCCACACATCCTGACGCTCACCCACACATGCTGACACTCATCCACACATGCTGCCACTCACCCACACATGCTGACGCTCACCCAAACACTCTGACACTCACCCCACACATCCTGACGCTCACCCACACATCGTGACACTCAGCCACACATCCTGAAAATCACCCATACATCCTGACACTCACCCACACATTCTGACACTCACCCCACACATCCTGACGCTCACCCACACATCCTGACACTCACCCACACATCCTGACACTCACTCACACATGCTGACACTCACCCAAACATGCTGACGCTCACCCACACATCCTGACACTCACCCACACATGCTGACGCTCACCCAACTCATGCTGACACTAACCCACACATGCTGACACTCACCCACACATGCTAACATTCACCCACACATCCTGACGCTGACCCCACACATGCTGACGCTCACCCACACATGCTGACGCTCACCCACACATGCTGACATTCACCCACACATGCTGACACTCACCCACACATGATGACACTCACCTACACATGCTGACACTCACCCACACATGCTGACGCTCACCCACACATGCTGACGCTCACCCCACACATGCTGACGCTCACCCACACATGCTGACACTCACCCACACATCCTGACACTCACCCACACATGATGACGCTCACCCACACATGCTGACGCTCACCCACACATGCTGACGCTCACCCACACATGCTGACGCTCACCCTCACATCCTGACACTCACCCACACATGCTGACGCTCACCCACACATCCTGACATTCACCCACACATGCTGACGCTCACCCACACATCCTGACACTCACCCACACATGCTGACACTTATCCACACATGCTGACGCTTACCCACACATCCTGACACTCACCCACACATGCTGACACTCACCCACACATGCTGACGCTCACCCCACACATGCTGACGCTCACCCCACACATGCTGACACTCGCCCACACATGCTGACACTCACCCCACACATCCTGACGCTCACCCCACACATGCTGACACTCGCTCACGCATGCTGACGCTCACCCCACACAAACTGACACTCACCCACATATCCTGACACTCACCCACACATGCTGACACTCACCCCACACATGCTGACACTCACCCACACATGTTGACACTCACCCCACACATGCTGACACTCACCCACTCATGCTGACACTCACCCATACATCCTGACACTAACCCCACACATGCTGACACTCACCCACAAATCCTGACACTCACCCCACACATGCTGACTCACCCCACACATGCATACACTCACCCCACACATGCTGACACTCACCCACACATGCTGACACTCACCCCACACATGCTGACACTCACCAACACATGCAAACACTCACCTCACACATACTGACACTCACCCACACATCCTGACGCTCACCCACACATGCTGACACTCATCCACACATGCTGCCACTCACCCACACATGCTGACGCTCACCCAAACATTCTGACACACACCCCACACATCCTGACGCTCACCCACACATCCTGACACTCACCCACACATCCTGAAAGTCACCCACACATCCTGACACTCACCCACACATTCTGACACTCATCCCACACATCCTGACGCTCACCCACACATCCTGACACTCACCCACACATTCTGACACTCACCCACAAATCCTGACACTCACCCACACATCCTGACACTTACCCACACATCCTGACTGTCACCCACACATCCTGACACTCACTCACACATTCTGACACTCACCCTACACATCCTGACGCTCACCCACACATCCTGACACTCACCCACACATCCTGACACTCACTCACACATGCTGACACTCACCCAAACATGCTGACGCTCACCCACACATCCTGACACTCACCCACACATGCTGACGCTCACCCCACTCATGCTGACACTAACCCACACATGCTGACACTCACCCACACATCCTGACGCTGACCCCACACATGCTGACGCTCACCCACACATGCTGACGCTCACCCACACATGCTGACATTCACCCACACATGCTGACGCTCACCCACACATGCTGACACTCACCCACACATCCTGACACTCACCCACACATGATGACGCTCACCCACACATGCTGACGCTCACCCACACATGCTGACGCTCACCCACACATGCTGACGCTCACCCACACATCCTGACACTCACCCACACATGCTGACGCTCACCCACACATCCTGACACTCACCCACACATGCTGACGCTCACCCACACATCCTGACACTCACCCCACACATGCATGCACTCACCCCACACATGCTGACACTCACCCACACATGTTGGCACTCACCCCACACATGCTGACACTCACCCACACATGCTGACGCTCACCCCACACATGCTGACACTCACCCACACATGTTGACACTCGCCCACACATGCTGACACTCACCCCACTCATGCTGACACTCACCCCACACATCCTGACACTCACCCCACACATGCTGACACTCACCCACACATGCTTACACTCACCCACACATGCTGACACTCACCCCACACATCCTGACGCTCACCAGCACATGCTGACACTCACCCACAAATACTGACGCTCACCCACACATCCTGACACTCACCCACACACGCTGTCGCTCACCACACATGCTGACGCTCACCCACACATCCTGACACTCACCCACACATCCTGACACTCACCCACACATGCTGACACTCACCCACACATCCTGACACTCACCCGCACATCCTGACACTCACCCACACATGCTGACACTCATCCACACATCCTGACACTCACCCACACATTCTGACACTCATCCACACATCCTGACACTCAACCACACATCCTGACACTCACCCACACATGCTGACACTCATCCACACATCCTGACACTCACCCACGCATCCTGACACTCACCCACACATCCTGACACTCACCCACACATTCTGACACTCATCCACACATCCTGACACTCAACCACACATCCTGACACTCACTCACACATGCTGACACTCACCCAAACATGCTGACGCTCACCCACACATCCTGACACTCACCCACACATGCTGACGCTCACCCAACTCATGCTGACACTAACCCACACATGCTGACACTCACCCACACATGCTAACATTCACCCACACATCCTGACGCTGACCCCACACATGCTGACGCTCACCCACACATGCTGACGCTCACCCACACATGCTGACATTCACCCACACATGCTGACACTCACCCACACATGATGACGCTCACCCACACATGCTGACACTCACCCACACATCCTGACACTCGCCCACACATGATGACGCTCACCCACACATGCTGACGCTCACCCACACATGCTGACGCTCACCCACACATGCTGACGCTCACCCTCACATCCTGACACTCACCCACACATGCTGACGCTCACCCACACATCCTGACATTCACCCACACATGCTGACGCTCACCCACACATCCTGACACTCACCCACACATGCTGACACTCATCCACACATGCTGACGCTCACCCCACACAACCTGACACTCATCCACACATGCTGACGCTTACCCACACATCCTGACACTCACCCACACATGCTGACACTCACCCACACATGCTGACGCTCACCCCACACATGCTGACGCTCACCCCACACATGCTGACACTCGCCCACACATGCTGACACTCACCCCACACATCCTGACGCTCACCCCACACATGCTGACACTCGCTCACGCATGCTGACGCTCACCCCACACAAACTGACACTCACCCACATATCCTGACACTCACCCACACATGCTGACACTCACCCCACACATGCTGACACTCACCCACACATGTTGACACTCACCCCACACATGCTGACACTCACCCACTCATGCTGACACTCACCCATACATCCTGACACTAACCCCACACATGCTGACACTCACCCACAAATCCTGACACTCACCCCACACATGCTGACTCACCCCACACATGCATACACTCACCCCACACATGCTGACACTCACCCACACATGCTGACACTCACCCCACACATGCTGACACTCACCAACACATGCAAACCCTCACCTCACACATCCTGACACTCACCCACACATCCTGACGCTCACCCACACATGCTGACACTCATCCACACATGCTGCCACTCACCCACACATGCTGACGCTCACCCAAACATGCTGACATTCACCCACACATGCTGACGCTCACCCACACATGCTGACATTCACCCACACATCCTGACACTCACCCACACATGATGACGCTCACCCACACATGCTGACGCTCACCCACACATGCTGACACACACCCCACACATCCTGACGCTCACCCACACATCCTGACACTCACCCACACATCCTGAAAGTCACCCACACATCCTGACACTCACCCACACATTCTGACACTCACCCCACACATCCTGACGCTCACCCACACATCCTGACACTCACCCACACATTCTGACACTCACCCACAAATCCTGACACTCACCCACACATCCTGACACTTACCCACACATCCTGACTGTCACCCACACATCCTGACACTCACTCACACATTCTGACACTCACCCTACACATCCTGACGCTCACCCACACATCCTGACACTCACCCACACATCCTGACACTCACTCACACATGCTGACACTCACCCAAACATGCTGACGCTCACCCACACATCCTGACACTCACCCACACATGCTGACGCTCACCCCACTCATGCTGACACTAACCCACACATGCTGACACTCACCCACACATCCTGACGCTGACCCCACACATGCTGACGCTCACCCACACATGCTGACGCTCACCCACACATGCTGACATTCACCCACGCATGCTGACGCTCACCCACACATGCTGACACTCACCCACACATCCTGACACTCACCCACACATGATGACGCTCACCCACACATGCTGACGCTCACCCACACATGCTGACGCTCACCCACACATGCTGACGCTCACCCACACATCCTGACACTCACCCACACATGCTGACGCTCACCCACACATCCTGACACTCACCCACACATGCTGACGCTCACCCACACATCCTGACACTCACCCACACATGCTGACACTCATCCACACATGCTGACGCTCACCCCACACAACCTGACACTCATCCACACATGCTGACGCTTACCCACACATCCTGACACTCACCCACACATGCTGACACTCACCCACACATGCTGACACTCACCCCACACATGCTGACACTCACCCACACATGTTGACACTCATCCATACATCCTGACACTCACCCCACACATGCTGACACTTACCCACAAATCCTGACTCTCACCCCACACATACTGACACTCACCCCACACATGCATGCACTCACCCCACACATGCTGACACTCACTCACACATGTTGGCACTCACCCCACACATGCTGACACTCACCCACACATGCTGACGCTCACCCCACACATGCTGACACTCACCCACACATGTTGACACTCGCCCACACATGCTGACACTCACCCCACTCATGCTGACACTCACCCCACACATCCTGACACTCACCCCACACATGCTGACACTCACCCACACATTCTGACACTCACCCACAAATCCTGACACTCACCCACACATCCTGACACTTACCCACACATCCTGACTGTCACCCACACATCCTGACACTCACTCACACATTCTGACACTCACCCTACACATCCTGACGCTCACCCACACATCCTGACACTCACCCACACATCCTGACACTCACTCACACATGCTGACACTCACCCAAACATGCTGACGCTCACCCACACATCCTGACACTCACCCACACATGCTGACGCTCACCCCACTCATGCTGACACTAACCCACACATGCTGACACTCACCCACACATCCTGACGCTGACCCCACACATGCTGACGCTCACCCACACATGCTGACGCTCACCCACACATGCTGACATTCACCCACGCATGCTGACGCTCACCCACACATGCTGACACTCACCCACACATCCTGACACTCACCCACACATGATGACGCTCACCCACACATGCTGACGCTCACCCACACATGCTGACGCTCACCCACACATGCTGACGCTCACCCACACATCCTGACACTCACCCACACATGCTGACGCTCACCCACACATCCTGACACTCACCCACACATGCTGACGCTCACCCACACATCCTGACACTCACCCACACATGCTGACACTCATCCACACATGCTGACGCTCACCCCACACAACCTGACACTCATCCACACATGCTGACGCTTACCCACACATCCTGACACTCACCCACACATGCTGACACTCACCCACACATGCTGACACTCACCCCACACATGCTGACACTCACCCACACATGTTGACACTCACCCATACATCCTGACACTCACCCACACATGCTGACACTCACCCCACACATCCTGACGCTCACCAGCACATGCTGACACTCACCCACAAATACTGACGCTCACCCACACATCCTGACACTCACCCACACACGCTGTCGCTCACCCACACATGCTGACGCTCACCCACACATCCTGACACTCACCCACACATCCTGACACTCACCCACACATGCTGACACTCACCCACACATCCTGACACTCACCCGCACATCCTGACACTCACCCACACATGCTGACACTCATCCACACATCCTGACACTCACCCACACATTCTGACACTCATCCACACATCCTGACACTCAACCACACATCCTGACACTCACCCACACATGCTGACACTCATCCACACATCCTGACACTCACCCACACATCCTGACACTCACCCACACATCCTGACACTCACCCACACATTCTGACACTCATCCACACATCCTGACACTCAACCACACATCCTGACACTCACCCACACATCCTGACACTGACCCACACATGCTGACACTCACCCCACACATGCTGACACTCACCAACACATGCTGACACTCACCCCACACATCCCGACACTCACCCACACATCCTGACGCTCACCCACACATGCTGACACTCATCCACACATGCTGCCACTCACCCACACATGCTGACGCTCACCCAAACATTCTGACACTCACCCCACACATCCTGACGCTCACCCACACATCCTGACACTCAGCCACACATCCTGAAAATCACCCATACATCCTGACACTCACCCACACATTCTGACACTCACCCCACACATCCTGACGCTCACCCACACATCCTGACACTCACCCACACATCCTGACACTCACTCACACATGCTGACACTCACCCAAACATGCTGACGCTCACCCACACATCCTGACACTCACCCACACATGTTGACGCTCACCCAACTCATGCTGACACTAACCCACACATGCTGACACTCACCCACACATGCTAACATTCACCCACACATCCTGACGCTGACCCCACACATGCTGACGCTCACCCACACATGCTGACGCTCACCCACACATGCTGACATTCACCCACACATGCTGACACTCACCCACACATGATGACACTCACCTACACATGCTGACACTCACCCACACATGCTGACGCTCACCCACACATGCTGACGCTCACCCCACACATGCTGACGCTCACCCACACATGCTGACACTCACCCTCACATCCTGACACTCACCCACACATGATGACGCTCACCCACACATGCTGACGCTCACCCACACATGCTGACGCTCACCCACACATGCTGACGCTCACCCTCACATCCTGACACTCACCCACACATGCTGACGCTCACCCACACATCCTGACATTCAGCCACACATGCTGACGCTCACCCACACATCCTGACACTCACCCACACATGCTGACACTCATCCACACATGCTGACGCTCACCCCACACAACCTGACACTCATCCACACATGCTGACGCTTACCCACACATCCTGACACTCACCCACACATGCTGACACTCACCCACACATGCTGACGCTCACCCCACACATGCTGACGCTCACCCCACACATGCTGACACTCGCCCACAAATGCTGACACTCACCCCACACATCCTGACGCTCACCCCACACATGCTGACACTCGCTCACGCATGCTGACGCTCACCCCACACAAACTGACACTCACCCACATATCCTGACACTCATCCACACATGCTGACACTCACCCCACACATGCTGACACTCACCCACACATGTTGACACTCACCCCACACATGCTGACACTCACCCACTCATGCTGACACTCACCCATACATCCTGACACTAACCCCACACATGCTGACACTCACCCACAAATCCTGACAGTCACCCCACACATGCTGACTCACCCCACATATGCATACACTCACCCCACACATGCTGACACTCACCCACACATGCTGACACTCACCCCACACATGCTGACACTCACCAACACATGCAAACACTCACCTCACACATCCTGACACTCACCCACACATCCTGACGCTCACCCACACATGCTGACACTCATCCACACATGCTGCCACTCACCCACACATGCTGACGCTCACCCAAACATTCTGACACTCACCCCACACATCCTGACGCTCACCCACACATCCTGACACTCACCCACACATCCTGAAAGTCACCCACACATCCTGACACTCACCCACACATTCTGACACTCACCCCACACATCCTGACGCTCACCCACACATCCTGACACTCACCCACACATCCTGACACTCACCCACAAATTCTGACACTCACCCACACATCCTGACACTTACCCACACATCCTGACTGTCACCCACACATCCTAACACTCACTCACACATTCTGACACTCACCCCACACATCCTGACGCTCACCCACACATCCTGACACTCACCCACACATCCTGACACTCACTCACACATGCTGACACTCACCCAAACATGCTGACGCTCACCCACACATCCTGACACTCACCCACACTTGCTGACGCTCACCCCACTCATGCTGACACCAACCAACACATGCTGACACTCACCCACACATCCTGACGCTGACCCCACACATGCTGACGCTCACCCACACATGCTGACGCTCACCCACACATGCTGACATTCACCCACACATGCTGACACTCACCCACACATGATGACACTCACCTACACATGCTGACACTCACCCACACATGCTGACGCTCACCCACACATGATGACGCTCACCCCACACATGCTGACGCTCACCCACACATGCTGACACTCACCCACACATCCTGACACTCACCCACACATGATGACGCTCACCCACACATGCTGACGCTCACCCACACATGCTGACGCTCACCCACACATGCTGACGCTCACCCACACATCCTGACGCTCACCCACACATGCTGACGCTCACCCACACATCCTGACACTCACCCACACATGCTGACGCTCACCCACACATCCTGACACTCACCCACACATGCTGACACTCATCCACACATGCTGACGATCACCCCACACAACCTGACACTCATCCACACATGCTGACGCTTACCCACACATCCTGACACTCACCCACACATGCTGACACTCACCCACACATGCTGACACTCACCCCACACATGCTGACACTCACCCACACATGTTGACACTCACCCATACATCCTGACACTCCCCCACACATGCTGACACTTACCCACAAATCCTGACACTCACCCCACACATACTGACACTCACCCCACACATGCATGCACTCACCCCACACATACTGACACTCACCCACACATGTTGGCACTCACCCCACACATGCTGACACTCACCCCACACATGCTGACACTCACCCACACATGCTGACGCTCACCCCACACATGCTGACACTCACCCACACATGTTGACACTCGCCCACACATGTTGACACTCGCCCACACATGCTGACACTCACCCCACTCATGCTGACACTCACCCCACACATCCTGACACTCACCCCACACATGCTGACACTCACCCACACATGCTTACACTCACCCACACATGCTGACACTCACCCCACACATCCTGACGCTCACCCGCACATGCTGACACTCACCCACAAATACTGACGCTCACCCACACATCCTGACACTCACCCACACACGCTGTCGCTCACCCACACATGCTGACGCTCACCCACACATCCTGACACTCACCCACACATCCTGACACTCACCCACACATGCTGACACTCACCCACACATCCTGACACTAACCCGCACATCCTGACACTCACCCACACATGCTGACACTCATCCACACATCCTGACACTCACCCACACATTCTGACACTCATCCACACATCCTGACACTCAACCACACATCCTGACACTCACCCACACATGCTGACACTCATCCACACATCCTGACACTCACCCACACATCCTGACACTCACCCACACATCCTGACACTCACCCACACATTCTGACACTCATCCACACATCCTGACACTCACCCACACATCCTGACACTCACCCACACATGCTGACACTCATCCACACATCCTGACACTCACCTACACATCCTGACGCTCACCTACACATCCTGACACTCAGCCACACATCCTGAAAATCACCCATACATCCTGACACTCACCCACACATTCCGACACTCACCCCACACATCCTGACGCTCACCCACACATCCTGACACTCACCCACACATCCTGACACTCACTCACACATGCTGACACTCACCCAAACATGCTGACGCTCACCCACACATCCTGACACTCACCCACACATGCTGACGCTCACCCAACTCATGCTGACACTAACCCACACATGCTGACACTCACCCACACATGCTAACATTCACCCACACATCCTGACGCTGACCCCACACATGCTGACGCTCACCCACACATGCTGACGCTCACCCACACATGCTGACATTCACCCACACATGCTGACACTCACCCACACATGATGACACTCACCTACACATGCTGACACTCACCCACACATGCTGACGCTCACCCACACATGCTGACGCTCACCCCACACATGCTGACGCTCACCCACACATGCTGACACTCACCCACACATCCTGACACTCACCCACACATGATGACGCTCACCCACACATGCTGACGCTCACCCACACATGCTGACGCTCACCCACACATGCTGACGCTCACCCTCACATCCTGACACTCATCCACACATGCTGACGCTCACCCACACATCCTGACATTCACCCACACATGCTGACGCTCACCCACACATCCTGACACTCACCCACACATGCTGACACTCACCCACACATGCTGACGCTCACCCCACACATGCTGACGCTCACCCCACACATGCTGACACTCGCCCACGCATGCTGACACTCACCCCACACATCCTGACGCTCACCCCACACATGCTGACACTCGCTCACGCATGCTGACGCTCACCCCACACAAACTGACACTCACCCACATATCCTGACACTCACCCACACATGCTGACACTCACCCCACACATGCTGACACTCACCCACACATGTTGACACTCACCCCACACATGCTTACACTCACCCACTCATGCTGACACTCACTCATACATCTTGACACTAACCCCACACATGCTGACACTCACCCACAAATCCTGACACTCACCCCACACATGCTGACTCACCCCACACATGCATACACTCACCCCACACATGCTGACACTCACCCACACATGCTGACACTCACCCACACATCCTGACGCTCACCCACACATGCTGACACTCATCCACACATGCTGCCACTCACCCACACATGCTGACGCTCACCCAAACATTCTGACACTCACCCCACACATCCTGACGCTCACCCACACATCCTGACACTCACCCACACATCCTGAAAGTCACCCACACATCCTGACACTCACCCACACATTCTGACACTCACCCCACACATCCTGACGCTAACCCACACATCCTGACACTCACCCACACATCCTGACACTCACCCACAAATCCTGACACTCACCCACACATCCTGACACTTACCCACACATCCTGACTGTCACCCACACATCCTGACACTCACTCACACATTCTGACACTCACCCCACACATCCTGACGCTCACCCACACATCCTGACACTCACCCACACATCCTGACACTCACTCACACATGCTGACACTCACCCAAACATGCTGACGCTCACCCACACATCCTGACACTCACCCACACATACTGACGCTCACCCCACTCATGCTGACACTAACCCACACATGCTGACACTCACCCACACATCCTGACGCTGACCCCACACATGCTGACGCTCACCCACACATGCTGACGCTCACCCACACATGCTGACATTCACCCACACATGCTGACACTCACCCACACATGATGACACTCACCTACACATGCTGACACTCACCCACACATGCTGACGCTCACCCACACATGCTGACGCTCACCCCACACATGCTGACGCTCACCCACACATGCTGACACTCACCCACACATCCTGACACTCACCCACACATGATGACGCTCACCCACACATGCTGACGCTCACCCACACATGCTGACGCTCACCCACACATGCTGACGCTCACCCACGCATCCTGACACTCACCCACACATGCTGACGCTCACCCCACACAACCTGACACTCATCCACACATGCTGACGCTTACCCACACATCATGACACTCACCCACACATGCTGACACTCACCCACACATGCTGACACTCACCCCACACATGCTGACACTCACCCACACATGTTGACACTCACCCATACATCCTGACACTCACCCCACACATGCTGACACTTACCCACAAATCCTGACACTCACCCCACACATACTGACACTCACCCCACACATGCATGCACTCACCCCACACATGCTGACACTCACCCACATATGTTGGCACTCACCCCACACATGCTGACACTCACCCCACACATGCTGACACTCACCCACACATGCTGACGCTCACCCCACACATGCTGACACTCACCCACACATGTTGACACTCGCCCACACATGCTGACACTCACCCCACACATGCTGACACTCACCCCACACATCCTGACACTCACCCCACACATGCTGACACTCACCCACACATGCTTACACTCACCCACACATGCTGACACTCACCCCCACACATCCTGACGCTCACCCGCACATGCTGACACTCACCCACAAATACTGACGCTCACCCACACATCCTGACACTCACCCACACACGTTGTCGCTCACCCACACATGCTGACGCTCACCCACACATCCTGACACTCACCCACACATCCTGACACTCACCCACACATGCTGACACTCCCACACATCCTGACACTCACCCGCACATCCTGACACTCACCCACATATGCTGACACTCATCCACACATCCTGACACTCACCCACACATTCTGACACTTACCCACAAATCCTGACACTCACCCCACGCATCCTGACACTCACCCACACATGCTGACGCTCACCCCACACAACCTGACACTCATCCACACATGCTGACGCTTACCCACACATCATGACACTCACCCACACATGCTGACACTCACCCACACATGCTGACACTCACCCCACACAACCTGACACTCATCCACACATGCTGACGCTTACCCACACATCCTGACACTCACCCACACATGCTGACACTCACCCACACATGCTGACACTCACCCCACACATGCTGACACTCACCCACACATGTTGACACTCACCCATACATCCTGACACTCACCCCACACATGCTGACACTTACCCACAAATCCTGACACTCACCCCACACATACTGACACTCACCCCACACATGCATGCACTCACCCCACACATACTGACACTCACCCACACATGTTGGCACTCACCCCACACATGCTGACACTCACCCCACACATGCTGACACTCACCCACACATGCTGACGCTCACCCCACACATGCTGACACTCACCCACACATGTTGACACTCGCCCACACATGCTGACACTCACCCCACTCATGCTGACACTCACCCCACACATCCTGACACTCACCCCACACATGCTGACACTCACCCACACATGCTTACACTCACCCACACATGCTGACACTCACCCCACACATCCTGACGCTCACCCGCACATGCTGACACTCACCCACAAATACTGACGCTCACCCACACATCCTGACACTCACCCACACACGCTGTCGCTCACCCACACATGCTGACGCTCACCCACACATCCTGACACTCACCCACACATCCTGACACTCACCCACACATGCTGACACTCACCCACACATCCTGACACTAACCCGCACATCCTGACACTCACCCACACATGCTGACACTCATCCACACATCCTGACACTCACCCACACATTCTGACACTCATCCACACATCCTGACACTCAACCACACATCCTGACACTCACCCACACATGCTGACACTCATCCACACATCCTGACACTCACCCACACATCCTGACACTCACCCACACATCCTGACACTCACCCACACATTCTGACACTCATCCACACATCCTGACACTCAACCACACATCCTGACACTCACCCACACATGCTGACACTCATCCACACATCCTGACACTCACCTACACATCCTGACGCTCACCTACACATCCTGACACTCAGCCACACATCCTGAAAATCACCCATACATCCTGACACTCACCCACACATTCCGACACTCACCCCACACATCCTGACGCTCACCCACACATCCTGACACTCACCCACACATCCTGACACTCACTCACACATGCTGACACTCACCCAAACATGCTGACGCTCACCCACACATCCTGACACTCACCCACACATGCTGACGCTCACCCAACTCATGCTGACACTAACCCACACATGCTGACACTCACCCACACATGCTAACATTCACCCACACATCCTGACGCTGACCCCACACATGCTGACGCTCACCCACACATGCTGACGCTCACCCACACATGCTGACATTCACCAACACATGCTGACACTCACCCACACATGATGACACTCACCTACACATGCTGACACTCACCCACACATGCTGACGCTCACCCACACATGCTGACGCTCACCCCACACATGCTGACGCTCACCCACACATGCTGACACTCACCCACACATCCTGACACTCACCCACACATGATGACGCTCACCCACACATGCTGACGCTCACCCACACATGCTGACGCTCACCCACACATGCTGACGCTCACCCTCACATCCTGACACTCATCCACACATGCTGACGCTCACCCACACATCCTGACATTCACCCACACATGCTGACGCTCACCCACACATCCTGACACTCACCCACACATGCTGACACTCACCCACACATGCTGACGCTCACCCCACACATGCTGACGCTCACCCCACACATGCTGACACTCGCCCACACATGCTGTCACTCACCCCACACATCCTGACGCTCACCCCACACATGCTGACACTCGCTCACGCATGCTGACGCTCACCCCACACAAACTGACACTCACCCACATATCCTGACACTCACCCACACATGCTGACACTCACCCCACACATGCTGACACTCACCCACACATGTTGACACTCACCCCACACATGCTTACACTCACCCACTCATGCTGACACTCACTCATACATCTTGACACTAACCCCACACATGCTGACACTCACCCACAAATCCTGACACTCACCCCACACATGCTGACTCACCCCACACATGCATACACTCACCCCACACATGCTGACACTCACCCACACATGCTGACACTCACCCACACATCCTGACGCTCACCCACACATGCTGACACTCATCCACACATGCTGCCACTCACCCACACATGCTGACGCTCACCCAAACATTCTGACACTCACCCCACACATCCTGATGCTCACCCACACATCCTGACACTCACCCACACATCCTGAAAGTCACCCACACATCCTGACACTCACCCACACATTCTGACACTCACACCACACATCCTGACGCTAACCCACACATCCTGACACTCACCCACACATCCTGACACTCACCCACAAATCCTGACACTCACCCACACATCCTGACACTTACCCACACATCCTGACTGTCACCCACACATCCTGACACTCACTCACACATTCTGACACTCACCCCACACATCCTGACGCTCACCCACACATCCTGACACTCACCCACACATCCTGACACTCACTCACACATGCTGACACTCACCCAAACATGCTGACGCTCACCCACTCATCCTGACACTCACCCACACATACTGACGCTCACCCCACTCATGCTGACACTAACCCACACATGCTGACACTCACCCACACATCCTAACGCTGACCCCACACATGCTGACGCTCACCCACACATGCTGACGCTCACCCACACATGCTGACATTCACCCACACATGCTGACACTCACCCACACATGATGACACTCACCTACACATGCTGACACTCACCCACACATGCTGACGCTCACCCACACATGCTGACGCTCACCCCACACATGCTGACGCTCACCCACACATACTGACACTCACCCACACATGTTGGCACTCACCCCACACATGCTGACACTCACCCCACACATGCTGACACTCACCCACACATGCTGACGCTCACCCCACACATGCTGACACTCACCCACACATGTTGACACTCGCCCACACATGCTGACACTCACCCCACTCATGCTGACACTCACCCCACACATCCTGACACTCACCCCACACATGCTGACACTCACCCACACATGCTTACACTCACCCACACATGCTGACACTCACCCCACACATCCTGACGCTCACCCGCACATGCTGACACTCACCCACAAATACTGACGCTCACCCACACATCCTGACACTCACCCACACACGCTGTCGCTCACCCACACATGCTGACGCTCACCCACACATCCTGACACTCACCCACACATCCTGACACTCACCCAATAATGCTGACACTCACCCACACATCCTGACACTAACCCGCACATCCTGACACTCACCCACACATGCTGACACTCATCCACACATCCTGACACTCACCCACACATTCTGACACTCATCCACACATCCTGACACTCAACCACACATCCTGACACTCACCCACACATGCTGACACTCATCCACACATCCTGACACTCACCCACACATCCTGACACTCACCCACACATCCTGACACTCACCCACACATTCTGACACTCATCCACACATCCTGACACTCAACCACACATCCTGACACTCACCCACACATGCTGACACTCATCCACACATCCTGACACTCACCTACACATCCTGACGCTCACCTACACATCCTGACACTCAGCCACACATCCTGAAAATCACCCATACATCCTGACACTCACCCACACATTCCGACACTCACCCCACACATCCTGACGCTCACCCACACATCCTGACACTCACCCACACATCCTGACACTCACTCACACATGCTGACACTCACCCAAACATGCTGACGCTCACCCACACATCCTGACACTCACCCACACATGCTGACGCTCACCCAACTCATGCTGACACTAACCCACACATGCTGACACTCACCCACACATGCTAACATTCACCCACACATCCTGACGCTGACCCCACACATGCTGACGCTCACCCACACATGCTGACGCTCACCCACACATGCTGACATTCACCCACACATGCTGACACTCACCCACACAAGATGACACTCACCTACACATGCTGACACTCACCCACACATGCTGACGCTCACCCACACATGCTGACGCTCACCCCACACATGCTGACGCTCACCCACACATGCTGACACTCACCCACACATCCTGACACTCACCCACACATGATGACGCTCACCCACACATGCTGACGCTCACCCACACATGCTGACGCTCACCCACACATGCTGACGCTCACCCTCACATCCTGACACTCATCCACACATGCTGACGCTCACCCACACATCCTGACATTCACCCACACATGCTGACGCTCACCCACACATCCTGACACTCACCCACACATGCTGACACTCACCCACACATGCTGACGCTCACCCCACACATGCTGACGCTCACCCCACACATGCTGACACTCGCCCACACATGCTGACACTCACCCCACACATCCTGACGCTCACCCCACACATGCTGACACTCGCTCACGCATGCTGACGCTCACCCCACACAAACTGACACTCACCCACATATCCTGACACTCACCCACACATGCTGACACTCACCCCACACATGCTGACACTCACCCACACATGTTGACACTCACCCCACACATGCTTACACTCACCCACTCATGCTGACACTCACTCATACATCTTGACACTAACCCCACACATGCTGACACTCACCCACAAATCCTGACACTCACCCCACACATGCTGACTCACCCCACACATGCATACACTCACCCCACACATGCTGACACTCACCCACACATGCTGACACTCACCCACACATCCTGACGCTCACCCACACATGCTGACACTCATCCACACATGCTGCCACTCACCCACACATGCTGACGCTCACCCAAACATTATGACACTCACCCCACACATCCTGACGCTCACCCACACATCCTGACACTCACCCACACATCCTGAAAGTCACCCACACATCCTGACACTCACCCACACATTCTGACACTCACCCCACACATCCTGACGCTAACCCACACATCCTGACACTCACCCACACATCCTGACACTCACCCACAAATCCTGACACTCACCCACACATCCTGACACTTACCCACACATCCTGACTGTCACCCACACATCCTGACACTCACTCACACATTCTGACACTCACCCCACACATCCTGACGCTCACCCACACATCCTGACACTCACCCACACATCCTGACACTCACTCACACATGCTGACACTCACCCAAACATGCTGACGCTCACCCACACATCCTGACACTCACCCACACATACTGACGCTCACCCCACTCATGCTGACACTAACCCACACATGCTGACACTCACCCACACATCCTGACGCTGACCCCACACATGCTGACGCTCACCCACACATGCTGACGCTCACCCACACATGCTGACATTCACCCACACATGCTGACACTCACCCACACATGATGACACTCACCTACACATGCTGACACTCACCCACACATGCTGACGCTCACCCACACATGCTGACGCTCACCCCACACATGCTGACGCTCACCCACACATGCTGACACTCACCCACACATCCTGACACTCACCCACACATGATGACGCTCATCCACACATCCTGACGCTCACCCACACATTCTGACACTTACCCACAAATCCTGACACTCACCCCACGCATCCTGACACTCACCCACACATGCTGACGCTCACCCCACACAACCTGACACTCATCCACACATGCTGACGCTTACCCACACATCATGACACTCACCCACACATGCTGACACTCACCCACACATGCTGACACTCACCCCACACAACCTGACACTCACCCACACATGTTGACACTCACCCATACATCCTGACACTCACCCCACACATGCTGACACTTACCCACAAATCCTGACACTCACCCCACACATACTGACACTCACCCCACACATGCATGCACTCACCCCACACATGCTGACACTCACCCACACATGTTGGCACTCACCCCACACATGCTGACACTCACCCCACACATGCTGACACTCACCCACACATGCTGACGCTCACCCCACACATGCTGACACTCACCCACACATGTTGACACTCGCCCACACATGCTGACACTCACCCCACTCATGCTGACACTCACCCCACACATCCTGACACTCACCCCACACATGCTGACACTCACCCACACATGCTTACACTCACCCGCACATGCTGACACTCACCCACAAATACTGACGCTCACCCACACATCCTGACACTCACCCACACACGTTGTCGCTCACCCACACATGCTGACGCTCACCCACACATCCTGACACTCACCCACACATCCTGACACTCACCCACACATGCTGACACTCACCCACACATCCTGACACTCACCCGCACATCCTGACACTCACCCACATATGCTGACACTCATCCACACATCCTGACACTCACCCACACATTCTGACACTCATCCACACATCCTGACACTCAACCACACATCCTGACACTCACCCACACATGCTGACACTCATCCACACATCCTGACACTCACCCACACATCCTGACACTCACCCACACATCCTGACACTCACCCACACATTCTGACACTCATCCACACATCCTGACACTCAACCACACATCCTGACACTCACCCACACATGCTGACACTCATCCACACATCCTGACACTCACCTACACATCCTGACGCTCACCTACACATCCTGACACTCAGCCACACATCCTGAAAATCACCCATACATCCTGACACTCACCCACACATTCCGACACTCACCCCACACATCCTGACGCTCACCCACACATCCTGACACTCACCCACACATCCTGACACTCACTCACACATGCTGACACTCACCCAAACATGCTGACGCTCACCCACACATCCTGACACTCACCCACACATGCTGACGCTCACCCAACTCATGCTGACACTAACCCACACATGCTGACACTCACCCACACATGCTAACATTCACCCACACATCCTGACGCTGACCCCACACATGCTGACGCTCACCCACACATGCTGACGCTCACCCACACATGCTGACATTCACCCACACATGCTGACACTCACCCACACATGATGACACTCACCTACACATGCTGACACTCACCCACACATGCTGACGCTCACCCACACATGCTGACGCTCACCCCACACGTGCTGACGCTCACCCACACATGCTGACACTCACCCACACATCCTGACACTCACCCACACATGATGACGCTCACCCACACATGCTGACGCTCACCCACACATGCTGACGCTCACCCACACATGCTGACGCTCACCCTCACATCCTGACACTCATCCACACATGCTGACGCTCACCCACACATCCTGACATTCACCCACACATGCTGACGCTCACCCACACATCCTGACACTCACCCACACATGCTGACACTCACCCACACATGCTGACGCTCACCCCACACATGCTGAAGCTCACCCCACACATGCTGACACTCGCCCACACATGCTGACACTCACCCCACACATCCTGACGCTCACCCCACACATGCTGACACTCGCTCACGCATGCTGACGCTCACCCCACACAAACTGACACTCACCCACATATCCTGACACTCACCCACACATGCTGACACTCGCCCCACACATGCTGACACTCACCCACACATGTTGACACTCACCCCACACATGCTTACACTCACCCACTCATGCTGACACTCACTCATACATCTTGACACTAACCCCACACATGCTGACACTCACCCACAAATCCTGACACTCACCCCACACATGCTGACTCACCCCACACATGCATACACTCACCCCACACATGCTGACACTCACCCACACATGCTGACACTCACCCACACATCCTGACGCTCACCCACACATGCTGACACTCATCCACACATGCTGCCACTCACCCACACATGCTGACGCTCACCCAAACATTCTGACACTCACCCCACACATCCTGACGCTCACCCACACATCCTGACACTCACCCACACATCCTGAAAGTCACCCACACATCCTGACACTCACCCACACATTCTGACACTCACCCCACACATCCTGACGCTAACCCACACATCCTGACACTCACCCACACATCCTGACACTCACCCACAAATCCTGACACTCACCCACACATCCTGACACTTACCCACACATCCTGACTGTCACCCACACATCCTGACACTCACTCACACATTCTGACACTCACCCCACACATCCTGACGCTCACCCACACATCCTGACACTCACCCACACATCCTGACACTCACTCACACATGCTGACACTCACCCAAACATGCTGACGCTCACCCACACATCTTGACACTCACCCACACATACTGACGCTCACCCCACTCATGCTGACACTAACCCACACATGCTGACACTCACCCACACATCCTGACGCTGACCCCACACATGCTGACGCTCACCCACACATGCTGACGCTCACCCACACATGCTGACATTCACCCACACATGCTGACACTCACCCACACATGATGACACTCACCTACACATGCTGACACTCACCCACACATGCTGACGCTCACCCACACATGCTGACGCTCACCCCACACATGCTGACGCTCACCCACACATGCTGACACTCACCCACACATCCTGACACTCACCCACACATGATGACGCTCACCCACACATGCTGACGCTCACCCACACATGCTGACGCTCACCCACACATGCTGACGCTCACCCACGCATCCTGACACTCACCCACACATGCTGACGCTCACCCCACACAACCTGACACTCATCCACACATGCTGACGCTTACCCACACATCATGACACTCACCCACACATGCTGACACTCACCCACACATGCTGACACTCACCCCACACATGCTGACACTCACCCACACATGTTGACACTCACCCATACATCCTGACACTCACCCCACACATGCTGACACTTACCCACAAATCCTGACACTCACCCCACACATGCTGACACTCACCCCACACATGCATGCACTCACCCCACACATGCTGACACTCACCCACATATGTTGGCACTCACCCCACACATGCTGACACTCACCCCACACATGCTGACACTCACCCACACATGCTGACGCTCACCCCACACATGCTGACACTCACCCACACATGTTGACACTCGCCCACACATGCTGACACTCACCCCACACATGCTGACACTCACCCCACACATCCTGACACTCACCCCACACATGCTGACACTCACCCACACATGCTTACACTCACCCACACATGCTGACACTCACCCCCACACATCCTGACGCTCACCCGCACATGCTGACACTCACCCACAAATACTGACGCTCACCCACACATCCTGACACTCACCCACACACGTTGTCGCTCACCCACACATGCTGACGCTCACCCACACATCCTGACACTCACCCACACATCCTGACACTCACCCACACATGCTGACACTCACCCACACATCCTGACACTCACCCGCACATCCTGACACTCACCCACATATGCTGACACTCATCCACACATCCTGACACTCACCCACACATTCTGACACTCATCCACACATCCTGACACTCAACCACACATCCTGACACTCACCCACACATGCTGACACTCATCCACACATCCTGACACTCACCCACACATCCTGACACTCACCCACACATCCTGACACTCACCCACACATCCTGACACTCACCCACACATCCTGACACTCACCCACACACGCTGTCGCTCACCCACACATGCTGACACTCACCCAAACATGCTGACGCTCACCCACACATCCTGACACTCACCCACACATGCTGACGCTCACCCCACTCATGCTGACACTAACCCACACATGCTGACACTCACCCACACATGCTAACATTCACCCACACATCCTGACGCTTACCCCACACATGCTGACGCTCACCCACACATGCTGACATTCACCCACACATGCTGACATTTACCCACACATGATGACACTCACCTACACATGCTGACACTTACCCACACATGCTGACGCTCACCCACACATGCTGACGCTCACCCCACACATGCTGACGCTCACCCACACATGCTGACACTCACCCACACATCTTGACACTCACCCACACATGATGACGCTCACCCACACATGCTGACGCTCACCCACACATGCTGACGCTCACCCACACATGCTGACGCTCACCCTCACATCCTGACACTCACCCACACATGCTGACGCTCACCCACACATCCTGACACTCACCCACACATGCTGACACTCACGCACACATCCTGACACTCACCCACACATGCTGACATTCATCCACACATGCTGACGCTCACCCCACACAACCTGACACTCATCCACACATGCTGACGCTTACCCACACATCCTGACACTCACCCACACATGCTGACACTCACCCACACATGCTGACGCTCACCCCACACATGCTGACGCTCACCCCACACATGCTGACACTCGCCCACACATACTGACACTCACCCCACACATCCTGACGCTCACCCCACACATGCTGACACTCGCCCACGCATGCTGACGCTCACCCCACACAAACTGACACTCACCCACATATGTTGACACTCGCCCACACATGCTGACACTCACCCCACACATGCTGACACTCACCCACACATGTTGACACTCACCCCACACATGCTGACACTCACCCACTCATGCTGACACTCACCCATAAATCCTGACACTCACCCCACACATGCTGACACTCACCCCACACATGCATACACTCACCCACACATGCTGACACTCCACACATGCTGACACTCACCAACACATGCAAACACTCACCTCACACATCCTGACACTCACCCACACATCCTGACGCTCACCCACACATGCTGACACTCATCCACACATGCTGCCACTCACCCACACATGCTGACGCTCACCCAAACATTATAACACTCACCCCACACATCCTGACGCTCACCCACACATCCTGACACTCACCCACACATCCTGACACTCACCCACACATCCTGACACTCACCCACACATCCTGACACTTACCCACAAATCCTGACAGTCTCCCACCCATCCTGACACTCACTCACACATTCTGACACTCACCCCACACATCCTGACGCTCACCCACACATCCTGACACTCACCCACACATCCTGACACTCACTCACACATGCTGACACTCACCCAAACATGCTGACGCTCACCCACACATCCTGACACTCACCCACACATGCTGACGCTCACCCCACTCATGCTGACACTAACCCACACATGCTGACACTCACCCACACACGCTGTCGCTCACCCACACATGCTGACGCTCACCCACACATCCTGACACTCACCCACACATCCTGACACTCACTCACACATGCTGACACTCACCCACACATCCTGACACTCACCCGCACATCCTGACACTCACCCACATATGCTGACACTCATCCACACATCCTGACACTCACCCACACATTCTGACACTCATCCACACATCCTGACACTCAACCACACATCCTGACACTCACCCACACATGCTGACACTCATCCACACATCCTGACACTCACCCACACATCCTGACACTCACCCACACATCCTGACACTCACCCACACATCCTGACACTCACCCACACATCCTGACACTCACCCACACACGCTGTCGCTCACCCACACATGCTGACACTCACCCAAACGTGCTGACGCTCACCCACACATCCTGACACTCACCCACACATGCTGACGCTCACCCCACTCATGCTGACACTAACCCACACATGCTGACACTCACCCACACATGCTAACATTCACCCACACATCCTGACGCTTACCCCACACATGCTGACGCTCACCCACACATGCTGACGCTCACCCACACATGCTGACATTCACCCACACATGCTGACACTCACCCACACATGATGACACTCACCTACACATGCTGACACTTACCCACACATGCTGACGCTCACCCACACATGCTGACGCTCACCCCACACATGCTGACGCTCACCCACACATGCTGACACTCACCCACACATCCTGACACTCACCCACACATGATGACGCTCACCCACACATGCTGACGCTCACCCACACATGCTGACGCTCACCCACACATGCTGACGCTCACCCTCACATCCTGACACTCACCCACACATGCTGACGCTCACCCACACATCCTGACACTCACCCAAACATGCTGACGCTCACCCACACATCCTGACACTCACCCACACATACTGACGCTCACCCCACTCATGCTGACACTAACCCACACATGCTGACACTCACCCACACATCTTGACGCTGACCCCACACATGCTGACGCTCACCCACACATGCTGACGCTCACCCACACATGCTGACATTCACCCACACATGCTGACACTCACCCACACATGATGACACTCACCTACACATGCTGACACTCACCCACACATGCTGACGCTCACCCACACATGCTGACGCTCACCCCACACATGCTGACGCTCACCCACACATGCTGACACTCACCCACACATCCTGACACTCACCCACACATGATGACGCTCACCCACACATGCTGACGCTCACCCACACATGCTGACGCTCACCCACACATGCTGACGCTCACCCACACATCCTGACACTCACCCACACATGCTGACGCTCACCCACACATCCTGACACTCACCCACACATGCTGACGCTCACCCACACATCCTGACACTCACCCACACATGCTGACACTCATCCACACATGCTGACGCTCACCCCACACAACCTGACACTCATCCACACATGCTGACGCTTACCCACACATCCTGACATTCACCCACGCATGCTGACACTCACCCACACATGCTGACACTCACCCCACACATGCTGACACTCACCCACACATGTTGACACTCACCCATACATCCTGACACTCACCCCACACATGCTGACACTTACCCACAAATCCTGACACTCACCCCACACATACTGACACTCACCCCACACATGCATGCACTCACCCCACACATGCTGACACTCACCCACACATGTTGGCACTCACCCCACACATGCTGACACTCACCCCACACATGCTGACACTCACCCACACATGCTGACGCTCACCCCACACATGCTGACACTCACCCACACATGTTGACACTCGCCCACACATGCTGACACTCACCCCACACATCCTGACACTCACCCCACACATGCTGACACTCACCCACACATGCTTACACTCACCCACACATGCTGACACTCACCCCACACATCCTGACGCTCACCCGCACATGCTGACACTCACCCACAAATACTGACGCTCACCCACACATCCTGACACTCACCCACACACGCTGTCGCTCACCCACACATGCTGACGCTCACCCACACATCCTGACACTCACCCACACATCCTGACACTCACCCACAAATGCTGACACTCACCCACACATCCTGACACTCACCCGCACATCCTGACACTCACCCACATATGCTGACACTCATCCACACATCCTGACACTCACCCACACATTCTGACACTCATCCACACATCCTGACACTCAACCACACATCCTGACACTCACCCACACATGCTGACACTCATCCACACATCCTGACACTCACCCACACATCCTGACACTCACCCACACATCCTGACACTCACCCACACATCCTGACACTCACCCACACATCCTGACACTCACCCACACACGCTGTCGCTCACCCACACATGCTGACACTCACCCAAACATGCTGACGCTCACCCACACATCCTGACACTCACCCACACATGCTGACGCTCATCCCACTCATGCTGACACTAACCCACACATGCTGACACTCACCCACATATGTTGACACTCACCCACTCATGCTGACACTCACCCATAAATCCTGACACTCACCCCACACATGCTGACACTCACCCCACACATGCCTACACTCACCCACACATGCTGACACTTCACACATGCTGACACTCACCAACACATGCAAACACTCACCTCACACATCCTGACACTCACCCACACATCCTGACGCTCACCCACACATGCTGACACTCATCCACACATGCAAACACTCACCTCACACATCCTGACACTCACCCACACATCCTGACGCTCACCCACACATGCTGACACTCATCCACACATGCTGCCACTCACCCACACATGCTGACGCTCACCCAAACATTATAACACTCACCCCACACATCCTGACGCTCACCCACACATCCTGACACTCACCCACACATCCTGACACTCACCCCACACATGCATGCACTCACCCCACACATGCTGACACTCACCCACATATGTTGGCACTCACCCCACACATGCTGACACTCACCCCACACATGCTGACACTCACCCACACATGCTGACGCTCACCCCACACATGCTGACACTCACCCACACATGTTGACACTCGCCCACACATGCTGACACTCACCCCACACATGCTGACACTCACCCCACACATCCTGACACTCACCCCACACATGCTGACACTCACCCACACATGCTTACACTCACCCACACATGCTGACACTCACCCCCACACATCCTGACGCTCACCCGCACATGCTGACACTCACCCACAAATACTGACGCTCACCCACACATCCTGACACTCACCCACACACGTTGTCGCTCACCCACACATGCTGACGCTCACCCACACATCCTGACACTCACCCACACATCCTGACACTCACCCATACATGCTGACACTCACCCACACATCCTGACACTCACCCGCACATCCTGACACTCACCCACATATGCTGACACTCATCCACACATCCTGACACTCACCCACACATTCTGACACTCATCCACACATCCTGACACTCAACCACACATCCTGACACTCACCCACACATGCTGACACTCATCCACACATCCTGACACTCACCCACACATCCTGACACTCACCCACACATCCTGACACTCACCCACACATCCTGACACTCACCCACACATCCTGACACTCACCCACACACGCTGTCGCTCACCCACACATGCTGACACTCACCCAAACATGCTGACGCTCACCCACACATCCTGACACTCACCCACACATGCTGACGCTCACCCCACTCATGCTGACACTCACGCACACATCCTGACACTCACCCACACATGCTGACATTCATCCACACATGCTGACGCTCACCCCACACAACCTGACACTCATCCACACATGCTGACGCTTACCCACACATCCTGACACTCACCCACACATGCTGACACTCACCCACACATGCTGACGCTCACCCCACACATGCTGACGCTCACCCCACACATGCTGACACTCGCCCACACATACTGACACTCACCCCACACATCCTGACGCTCACCCCACACATGCTGACACTCGCCCACGCATGCTGACGCTCACCCCACACAAACTGACACTCACCCACATATGTTGACACTCACCCACACATGCTGACACTCACCCCACACATGCTGACACTCACCCACACATGTTGACACTCACCCCACACATGCTGACACTCACCCACTCATGCTGACACTCACCCATAAATCCTGACACTCACCCCACACATGCTGACACTCACCCCACACATGCTAACATTCACCCACACATCCTGACGCTTACCCCACACATGCTGACGCTCACCCACACATGCTGACGCTCACCCACACATGCTGACATTCACCCACACATGCTGACACTCACCCACACATGATGACACTCACCTACACATGCTGACACTTACCCACACATGCTGACGCTCACCCACACATGCTGACGCTCACCCCACACATGCTGACGCTCACCCACACATGCTGACACTCACCCACACATCCTGACACTCACCCACACATGATGACGCTCACCCACACATGCTGACGCTCACCCACACATGCTGACGCTCACCCACACATGCTGACGCTCACCCTCACATCCTGACACTCACCCACACATGCTGACGCTCACCCACACATCCTGACACTCACCCACACATGCTGACACTCACGCACACATCCTGACACTCACCCACACATGCTGACATTCATCCACACATGCTGACGCTCACCCCACACAACCTGACACTCATCCACACATGCTGACGCTTACCCACACATCCTGACACTCACCCACACATGCTGACACTCACCCACACATGCTGACGCTCACCCCACACATGCTGACGCTCACCCCACACATGCTGACACTCGCCCACACATACTGACACTCACCCCACACATCCTGACGCTCACCCCACACATGCTGACACTCGCCCACGCATGCTGACGCTCACCCCACACAAACTGACACTCACCCACATATGTTGACACTCACCCACACATGCTGACACTCACCCCACACATGCTGACACTCACCCACACATGTTGACACTCACCCCACACATGCTGACACTCACCCACTCATGCTGACACTCACCCATAAATCCTGACACTCACCCCACACATGCTGACACTCACCCCACACATGCATACACTCACCCACACATGCTGACACTCCACACATGCTGACACTCACCAACACATGCAAACACTCACCTCACACATCCTGACACTCACCCACACATCCTGACGCTCACCCACACATGCTGACACTCATCCACACATGCTGCCACTCACCCACACATGCTGACGCTCACCCAAACATTATAACACTCACCCCACACATCCTGACGCTCACCCACACATCCTGACACTCACCCACACATCCTGACACTCACCCACACATCCTGACACTCACCCACACATCCTGACACTTACCCACAAATCCTGACAGTCTCCCACCCATCCTGACACTCACGCACACATTCTGACACTCACCCCTCACATCCTGACGCTCACCCACACATCCTGACACTCACCCACACATCCTGACACTCACTCACACATGCTGACACTCACCCAAACATGCTGACGCTCACCCACACATCCTGACACTCACCCACACATGCTGACGCTCACCCCACTCATGCTGACACTAACCCACACATGCTGACACTCACCCACACACGCTGTCGCTCACCCACACATGCTGACGCTCACCCACACATCCTGACACTCACCCACACATCCTGACACTCACTCACACATGCTGACACTCACCCACACATCCTGACACTCACCCGCACATCCTGACACTCTCCCACATATGCTGACACTCATCCACACATCCTGACACTCACCCACACATTCTGACACTCATCCACACATCCTGACACTCAACCACACATCCTGACACTCACCCACACATGCTGACACTCATCCACACATCCTGACACTCACCCACACATCCTGACACTCACCCACACATCCTGACACTCACCCACACATCCTGACACTCACCCACACATCCTGACACTCACCCACACACGCTGTCGCTCACCCACACATGCTGACACTCACCCAAACATGCTGACGCTCACCCACACATCCTGACACTCACCCACACATGCTGACGCTCACCCCACTCATGCTGACACTAACCCACACATGCTGACACTCACCCACACATGCTAACATTCACCCACACATCCTGACGCTTACCCCACACATGCTGACGCTCACCCACACATGCTGACGCTCACCCACACATGCTGACATTCACCCACACATGCTGACACTCACCCACACATGATGACACTCACCTACACATGCTGACACTTACCCACACATGCTGACGCTCACCCACACATGCTGACGCTCACCCCACACATGCTGACGCTCACCCACACATGCTGACACTCACCCACACATCCTGACACTCACCCACACATGATGACGCTCACCCACACATGCTGACGCTCACCCACACATGCTGACGCTCACCCACACATGCTGACGCTCACCCACACATCCTGACACTCACCCACACATGCTGACGCTCACCCACACATCCTGACACTCACCCACACATGCTGACGCTCACCCACACATCCTGACACTCACCCACACATGCTGACACTCATCCACACATGCTGACGCTCACCCCACACAACCTGACACTCATCCACACATGCCGACGCTTACCCACACATCCTGACACTCACCCACACATGCTGACACTCACCCACACATGCTGACACTCACCCCACACATGCTGACACTCACCCACACATGTTGACACTCACCCATACATCCTGACACTCACCCCACACATGCTGACACTTACCCACAAATCCTGACACTCACCCCACACATACTGACACTCACCCCACACATGCATGCACTCACCCCACACATGCTGACACTCACCCACACATGTTGGCACTCACCCCACACATGCTGACACTCACCCCACACATGCTGACACTCACCCACACATGCTGACGCTCACCCCACACATGCTGACACTCACCCACACATGTTGACACTCGCCCACACATGC
Source organism: Procambarus clarkii (assembly GCF_040958095.1). Classification (NCBI taxonomy): domain Eukaryota; kingdom Metazoa; phylum Arthropoda; class Malacostraca; order Decapoda; family Cambaridae; genus Procambarus; species Procambarus clarkii. The sequence goes on from NC_091156.1 coordinate 273,014, forward strand.
TGACACTCACCCCACACATCCTGACACTCACCCCACACATGCTGACACTCACCCACACATGCTTACACTCACCCACACATGCTGACACTCACCCCACACATCCTGACGCTCACCCGCACATGCTGACACTCACCCACAAATACTGACGCTCACCCACACATCCTGACACTCACCCACACACGCTGTCGCTCACCCACACATGCTGACGCTCACCCACACATCCTGACACTCACCCACACATCCTGACACTCACCCACAAATGCTGACACTCACCCACACATCCTGACACTCACCCGCACATCCTGACACTCACCCACATATGCTGACACTCATCCACACATCCTGACACTCACCCACACATTCTGACACTCATCCACACATCCTGACACTCAACCACACATCCTGACACTCACCCACACATGCTGACACTCATCCACACATCCTGACACTCACCCACACATCCTGACACTCACCCACATATCCTGACACTCACCCACACATCCTGACACTCACCCACACATCCTGACACTCACCCACACACGCTGTCGCTCACCCACACATGCTGACACTCACCCAAACATGCTGACGCTCACCCACACATCCTGACACTCACCCACACATGCTGACGCTCATCCCACTCATGCTGACACTAACCCACACATGCTGGCACTCACCCACACATGCTAACATTCACCCACACATCCTGACGCTTACCCCACACATGCTGACGCTCACCCACACATGCTGACGCTCACCCACACATGCTGACATTCACCCACACATGCTGACACTCACCCACTCATGATGACACTCACCTACACATGCTGACACTTACCCACACATGCTGACGCTCACCCACACATGCTGACGCTCACCCCACACATGCTGACGCTCACCCACACATGCTGACACTCACCCACACATCCTGACACTCACCCACACATGATGACGCTCACCCACACATGCTGACGCTCACCCACACATGCTGACGCTCACCCACACATGCTGACGCTCACCCTCACATCCTGACACTCACCCACACATGCTGACGCTCACCCACACATCCTGACACTCACCCACACATGCTGACACTCACGCACACATCCTGACACTCACCCACACATGCTGACACTCATCCACACATGCTGACGCTCACCCCACACAACCTGACACTCATCCACACATGCTGACGCTTACCCACACATCCTGACACTCACCCACACATGCTGACACTCACCCACACATGCTGACGCTCACCCCACACATGCTGACGCTCACCCCACACATGCTGACACTCGCCCACACATACTGACACTCACCCCACACATCCTGACGCTCACCCCACACATGCCTACACTCACCCACACATGCTGACACTCACCCCACACATGCTGACGCTCACCCCACACATGCTGACACTCGCCCACACATACTGACACTCGCCCACGCATGCTGACGCTCACCCCACACAAACTGACACTCACCCACATATGTTGACACTCACCCACACATGCTGACACTCACCCCACACATGCTGACACTCACCCACACATGTTGACACTCACCCCACACATGCTGACACTCACCCACTCATGCTGACACTCACCCATAAATCCTGACACTCACCCCACACATGCTGACACTCACCCCACACATGCCTACACTCACCCACACATGCTGACACTCCACACATGCTGACACTCACCAACACATGCAAACACTCACCTCACACATCCTGACACTCACCCACACATCCTGACGCTCACCCACACATGCTGACACTCATCCACACATGCAAACACTCACCTCACACATCCTGACACTCACCCACACATCCTGACGCTCACCCACACATGCTGACACTCATCCACACATGCTGCCACTCACCCACACATGCTGACGCTCACCCAAACATTATAACACTCACCCCACACATCCTGACGCTCACCCACACATCCTGACACTCACCCACACATCCTGACACTCACCCACACATCCTGACACTCACCCACACATCCTGACACTCACTCACACATGCTGACGCTCGCCCCACTCATGCTGACACTAACCCACACATGCTGACACTCACCCACACATGCTAACATTCACCCACACATCCTGACGCTGACCCCACACATGCTGACGCTCACCTACACATGCTGACACTCACCCAAACATGCTGACGCTCACCCACACATCCTGACACTCACCCACACATGCTGACGCTCACCCCACTCATGCTGACACTAACCAACACATGCTGACACTCACCCACACATCCTGACGCTGACCCCACACATGCTGACGCTCACCCACACATGCTGACGCTCACCCACCCATGCTGACACTCACCTACATATGCTGACACTCACCCACACATGCTGACGCTCACCCACACATGCTGACGCTCACCCACACATGATGACGCTCACCCACACATGCTGACGCTCACCCACACCTCCTGACGCTCACCCACACATGCTAACACTCACCCACACATGCTGACTGTCACCCACACATGCTGACACTCACCCACACTTCCTGACGCTCACCCACACATCCTGACGCTCACCCACACATGCTAACACTCACCCACACATGCTGACTCTCTCCCACACATGCTGACGGTCACCCACACACCTGTCAGACACTGCTCCCAGCCTCAGGGTTAAGGGTGTATAAAATGTGTGAGTTTCATGGCTGCTGTCAGTCCTTACTCCACGGCGCCCTCTGGGGGGAGTGAGTGCACGGATGGGGGAGGAGGAGGAGGGGGGGAGATGGGCAGAGGAGATAGGGGAGCGGGGAGAGGGGAGGAGAGGGGAGAGGAGAAAAAATGGGATGATGGGGAATGGGAGAATCAATGAGGAAGGAAGGTGGAAGAGAGAGAATTCAGAATGTGAATACATTTGGAGACGGTGAAGGAGAACCTTTATGGAACCTGTATGGAACCTGATGGAACCTGTATGGAACCTGTATGGAACCTGAAGGAACCTGATGGAACTTGTATGGAACCTGTATGGAACCTGATGGAACCTGTATGGAACCTGTATGGAACCTGATGGAACCTGTATGGAACCTGTATGGTACCTGATGGAATCCGTATGGAACCTGATGGAACCTGTATGGAACCTGTATGGAACCAGATGGAACCTGATGGAACCTGATGGAACCTGTATGGAACCTGATGGAACCTGTATGGAACCAGTCGGAACCTGTATGGAACCTGTATGGAACCTGTATGGAACCTGTATGGAACCTGATGGAACCTGTATGGAACCTGTATGGAACCTGTATGGAACCTGTATGGAACCTGATGGAACCTGTATGGAACCTGTATGGAACCTGATGGAACCTGTATGGAACCTCATGGAACCTGTATGGAACCTGTATGGAACCTGATGGAACCTGTATGGAACCTGTATGGAACCTGTATGGAACCTGTATGGAACCTGTATGGAACCTGATGGAACCTGTATGGAACCTGTATGGAACCTGTATGAAACCTGATGGAACCTATATGGAACCTGTATGGAACCTGATGGAACCTGTATGGAACCTGATGGAACCTGTATGGAACCTGATGGAACCTGTATGGAACCTGTATGGAACCTGATGGAACCTGTATGGAATCTGTATGGAACCTGTATGAAACCTGATGGAACCTATATGGAACCTGTATGGAACCTGATGGAACCTGTATGGAACCTGTATGGAACCTGAAGGAACCTGTATGGAACCTGGTTGATACCTGGTTGATACCTGGTTGATGGGGTTCTGTGAGTTCTTCTACTCCCCAAGCCCGGCCCGAGGCCAGGCTCGACTTGTGAGAGTTTGGTCCACCAGGCTGTTGCTTGGAGCGGCCCGCAGGGCCACGTACCCACCACAGCCCGGCTGATCCGGAACTTCTCTTAGAAAACCGTCCAGTTTTCTTTTGAAGATGTCCACGGTTGTTCCGGCAATATTTCTTATGCTCGCTGGGAGGACGTTGAACAACCGCGGACCCCTGATGTTTATACAGTGCTCTCTGATTGTGCCTATGGGACCTCTGCTCTTCACTGGTTCAATCTTGCATTTTCTTCCATATCGTTCACTCCAGTACGTTGTTATTTTACTGTGTAGATTTGGGACCTGACCCTCCAGTATTTTCCATGTGTATATTATTTGGTATCTCTCTCGTCTCCTTTCTAGAGAGTACATTTGGAGAGCTTTGAGACGATCCCAATAATTTAGGTGTTTTATCTCGTCTATGCGTGCCGTATATGTTCTCTGTATTCCCTCTATTTCAGCAATCTCTCCTGCTCTGAAGGGGGAAGTGAGTACTGAGCAGTACTCGAGACGGGACAGCACAAGTGACTTGAAGAGTACAACCATTGTGATGGGATCCCTGGATTTGAAAGTTCTCGTAATCCATCCGATCATTTTTCTGGCTGACGCGATATTTGCTTGGTTATACTCCCTAAACGTTAGATCGTCGGACATCATTATTCCCAAATCCTTGACATGCTGTTTTTCTACTATGGGAAGATTCGATTGTGTTTTGTACCCTGTATTATGTTTCAGATCCTCATTTTTGCCGTACCTGAGTACCTGAAATTTATCACTGTTAAACATCATGTTATTTTCTGCTGCCCATTCAAAAACTTTGTTGACATCTGCTTGTAGTTTTTCAATGTCTTCAGCAGAGGTAATTTTCATGCTGATTTTTGTGTCATCTGCAAAGGACGACACGAAGCTGTGGCGTGTATTTTTGTCTATATCAGATATGAGAATAAGGAACAGTAGCGGTGCAAGGACTGTACCTTGAGGTACAGAGCTTTTAACATCGCTTGGACTCGATTTTATCTGATTGACTGTTACTCTTTGTGTTCTGTTCGACAGGAAATTGAGTATCCAGCGTCCTACTTTTCCAGTTATTCCCATTGACCTCATTTTGTGAGCTATCACCCCATGGTCACATTTGTCGAACGCCTTTGCAAAGTCTGTGTATACAACATCTGCATTTTGCTTTTCTTCTAGGGCTTCTGTGATTTTGTCATAGTGGTTGAGTAACTGTGACAGACAGGATCTTCCCGCTCTAAATCCATGTTGTCCTGGATTGTGCAATTCATTGTTTTCCATAAAACTAGAAATTTGATTCCTAATCACTCTTTCAAACACTTTTATTATGTGTGATGTTAGTGCAACTGGCCTATAATTTTTTGCCAAGGCTTTACTCCCCCCCCCCCTTGTGCAACGGAGCTATATCTGCAGATTTAAGTGCTGCTGGTATCTCCCCTGTATCCAGGCTCTTTCTCCATATTACGCTGAGTGCTCTCGCTACTGGTACTTTACATTTCTTTATGAATATTGAATTCCATGAGTCAGGCCCAGGAGCTGAGTGCATAGGCATATTATCAATTTCTCTTTCAAAGTCTTCCGAGTTTGTGGCAATATCCGTTATATTATCTGCAGCTTGAATGTCATTCATAAAGAAGCTGTCTGGGTCATCAACTTTCATGTTGTTTATTGGTGTGCTAAACATAGCCTCATACTGGCTTCTTAGACTTTCACTAATCTCTTTGTTGTCCTCTGTGTACGTACCTTCATTTGTAATTAACGGTCCAATACTGGTCGAGGTTTTGGATTTTGATTTTGCGTATGTGAAAAAATATTTCGGATTTTTCCTTATCTCTTGTATAGCTTTCTGTTCCAATTCCATTTCCTCAGACTCATATGATCGCTTCAACGTTTGTTCTATTTCCTCAATCTCCCTGCTTAGGCTTGTTTTCCTTGCTTGTGATAGTTGTGTCTGCCGAAGCATTTCCGTTATTTTTTTCCTTCTCCTGTACAGTTGTCTGCGTTCTCTTTCTAGAGTGGTCCTCTTTCTGCCCCTCCTCACAGGCACGTGCTTCAAGCAGACCTTGTAAGCTTCAGCTGTCAGTTGAGCTATTCCCTGTGTGGGAGTTTTGTCGCTTAAGACCGTCTCCCATTGAATGGTTGCAAGGTCTACATTTATTTTTTCCCAGTCAATCCTCTTACTGTTGAAATTGAATTGATTGAATATTCCTTCTCGCTTGTTGGGTCTCTTAGACCTACTACCGTTATTTATGCTAGTTCGCACTTCAATGAGCTTATGGTCTGAGTATGAAGTATCTGAGATTGTGATATCCCTGATTAGTTCATCATTGTTTGTGAATAACAAGTCTAGTGTGTTTTCGTTCCTAGTTGGTTCTGTAATCTGTTGATTGAGCGAGAATTTGTCACAGAATCTCAAAAGTTCTCTAACCTGTGGTTGGTTATTTCCCGGGTCATTCCCTGCTATGATATTTATGTTTGCCGTTCTCCATCTTAGACTCGGCAAATTGAAATCTCCAAGAAAGATAATATCTGGAGCTGGGTTTGCTAGGTTGTCAAGTATGTTCTCTATTTTGTGCATCTGCTCTGTGAATTCCTCAATCGTTGTATCTGGCGGTTTATATATTAGAATAATAATTAGGTTTAGTTTCTCTACCTTCATTCCAAGTACCTCTACCACCTCATTAGTTGAATTTTGTAGTTCTGTGCATACCAGGTCTTCTTTAATATACAGACCTACTCCTCCATTTGACCTAGTTTTTCTATCACATCTATATAGATTATAATTTGGAATCCAGATTTCACCATCCATGTAATCTTTTGTATGAGTTTCCGTGAATGCCCCGAATGAATGACCTGATGGAACCTGTATGGAATCTGATGGACCCTGTATGGAACCTGATGGCACCTGTATGGGACCTGTATGGAACCTGTATGGAACCTGATGGAACCTGTATGGAACCTGATGGAACCTGATGGAACCTGTATGGAACCTGATGGAACCTGTATGGAACCTGATGGCACCTGTATGGGACCTGCATGGAACCTGTATGGAACCTGATGGAACCTGTATGGAACCTGTATGGAACCTGATGGAACCTGTATGGAACCTGATGGAACCTGATGGAACCTGTATGGAACCTGATGGAACCTGTATGGAACCTGATGGAACCTGTATGGAACCTGATGGAACCTGTATGGAACCTGATGGAACCTGTTTGGAACCTGTATGGAACCTGTATGGAACCTGATGGAACCTGTATGGAACCTGTATGGAACCTGTATGGAACCTGTATGGACCTGATGGAACCTGTATGGAACCTGTATGGAACCTGTATGGAACCTGATGGAACCTGTATGGAACCTGATGGAACCTGTATGGAACCTGTATGAAACCTGATGGAACCTATATGGAACCTGTATGGAACCTGATGGAACCTGTATGGAACCTGTATGGAACCTGTATGGAACCAGTATGGAACCTGTATGGAACCTATGTGGAACCTGTATGGAACCTGATGGAACCTGTATGGAACCTGATGGAACCTGTATGGAACCTGAAGGAACCTGTATGGAACCTGATGGAACCTGCATGGAACCTGATGGAACCTGTATGGAACCTGAAGGAACCTGTATGGAACCTGATGGAACCTGTATGGAACCTAATGGAACCTGTATGGAACCTGAAGGAACCTGTATGGAACCTAATGGAACCTGTATGGAGCCTGTATGGAACCTGTATGGAACCTGATTGTGGGAACCGACCTGTGAGATTTATATTTATTTAATTTATATGAATTTATATTTACGTTAATTTATATACTTCGATAGCAATTTGTATAATGTTAAGTGGACTGTATTTCTGCAATAATCTCAATCTCACAAATCGATCCTCTACACATTAGGGGGGGGGTTTATATTTATATATATATATGCAGCCAATCAAACTACAAGAATTAACTACATACATTGAAGAGGTTCCTTATCTTATAGTTCAGCAGGTTAGTCCACCAGGTATAACTAGGGTGTAGACACCAAATTATCCTCTTTGAGGTAGCTTCCATCACCCAGTAACTGGTGCACATAATCTTGCATCCTCGTCTTGACCTGTCAAAAGTGCGCTAGCTGTGAAGCCAGAATCCTATATATGACAAGCTATATCAGAGAAAACACTATACAGTACATGGAACAATAAAGACCTGGCTTAATTACCTTTAGTTTGAGGCTTCCACGTGATCTAACCGGGTCACCCTATATCCTGACATTAATGGCCATAAATGAATGATAAACGGGTTTCGGATAGACACTTAACTTGAATTTGTAGACAGCGTGTTGACAATGGTACACTTCTGGTTTCCATAACACTACGTCCAAGTAAAATTAACAGGAGCCGAATTTGCTCCTGTGTGAGCCTCTGGTCTCAATATAAACAATGGCTGTTTAACACTCCATACTATTGACGTTACTGGCCGACATTGTCCAGAATGATAGGAGCCGAATTTGCTCCACACGTCTCGGAGGTGACACAACAATGGCTGCCCTCCTTCCTCCACTCTGACGCCTGGCTTACATTGTCCAGATTTCAGAACGTGATAGAAGGGTCACATTTACTCTACTTTAATATTGATAATTAAGTTAATTTATATAAGATGTTTTTATGATGGTAAAGTCCAAAGACTAATGTATTTAAGAATAATTCCCAGCAGAATAGCTGGTCAATTTATAATGGTATGTGGTGATGATATCCCGTTTTCTATAGACGGTAATTCCACTACAAGTTACGTTTTCTATGGGTAACTTGTTTATACAATACAGCTATTATCTGTATGATATATTAAATGGTGTCGGATTTTCCGACATAATTCCCCAGGGGGCTGCTCACGGGTCGAAGTCCTGTTTAGAACAGACGAACACCGATACTCCTCCTTCGAATTATTACATTAATTTGATGTTAGTAGTTAGTAATCACACATTTGTGTGTCTGTTCGTACAGGACGGATGTCCCGTACTAGAGTTGCAGGGGTTAGAAGTCTAATGCAATTTCATTTCCCTGTCAACTCTTGAAAGGCTAATATTCAAGCCTTATTACATATTATTTAACCCAGAAGACTGGATGTGATCAAGTACTACAGTCAAGTATGATTCAGGGACTGCAGTGAGATCAGTGACATTAGATATAACTTGAAGTTTCTTCAGGTAACTGGTCACTGATATATAAACACTGAGGCCCATGGAATACATCTTGATTAAATAATAAATGTATCAAATCAGTCATCAGATTTATTGGGGTTTAATTTAGTTAATTGATTCAGAAGATTGAATAGCTCATCATTAAAGTAAAGTATGGTTCTGAGACTGCAGTGGGTTCAGTGACATTGGTCGCAGTGACTTGTAGCTGCTTTAGGCTACTGTTCACTGATTTGCCACTGAGGCCTCATGAACTCATCTTCAGCTTTAAATGATGATACTAACATCAACCTCTGTTACTATAGTCAGCTGTAATCTCCTTAGTATAATGCTACTGGAGAAATATAATCAGCTGACAAATTTAGATTTCTATTGGTATTGTTTATCTGCAGGCATAGGTCTCCTCAGGCTTGATACTGGGCCTGAGAGTAATTTACCTCCTGCAGAGTTTAACATGGTTATACCCTGATATTTAGTAGGGCTACCGATGAATCGATGACAATAGTCTGTCCCTACAAGGAGATCGAAGTCGGTGAGGTGATCAGACTTAATATTATCTGCCAATTTTATTCCTCTATTTCTCAGGAATTTGGCTGTTGCTCTCAGACCTTGAACTTGTAGGTCTACTGGTATTTTGTCCACCACAATGGCTTGTACTCGACAGACGTACCTGCCTAAACGTACTGATGGTTGTACCACCTGGTAGACTTGAGGTCCTGCATCTGTTACAAACCCTGAGATGTTGAATGACATCTGGGCTACAGGCCTTAATTGTAATTCATCTGCCAACTTTTTAGTGATATATGTTCTCTGGGATCCTTGGTCAAACAACCCACGGGTATGGACCTTGGCCCTCTTATTCAGGATGGTAATTTGGGCAGTAGGCAAAGTCGAATTACCTTTAGACTTTGCCGATTGGACACTCTTTATTGGTTGCACCTTGCAGTACTGTACTGTGGTGGGAATGCTATCTTCCACCTTGGGGTTTGGAGACGTTGTTTTGGTGTCTCTGCACAATGCTGCATGGTGTTGACCTTTGTTACACCTATTACAGGTGTGTAATTGGGTATCACAGTCCTTGATGTTATGTTTCCTGAGGCACCTCGTGCAATGTTGCAAATCTTTGAGTCGCTCAACACGGGCGTCACTATCAGGATAATTAGAGCAGTGGTACATTGAATGTTTCTCATTGCAGAACAAACATGTTCCATAGCTTCCAGTACCCTTTGGTGTCACGTTCTTGGGTGACACAGTAACTATAGGCTTGGAGGGTCCCACTGCATATACGCCCACACTGCCACTGTTCCACTTTGGTGTTGAATTATATTGTCTAGATTGATTTGGAGTACCTTTGGTACTCTGTGGTTTACTATTATTGGTTTCTGAGGGTTTACTTGGTGGTTTTAATTTGTCATGTGTTCGTAATTGATGAACTACTGACTTTAAACCTTCAGATATTTCATTCATGGATAAGATGCTTTTATTGTAATGAGCACTCATTTGTCTCAATATGTCCCTAGGTATTTTCTCCTGGACAATTATTTTCAAGACCCACTCAGCCCCGTTTGTATCTGCTGTCAGGCTGAGGGCATTGATCAATGATTCTACCTCCAGCTTGAAGACTTGGAGTGAATCAGCTGAAGCCTCCGGTGGGGGTAAATGCAACAGCTCATGAACTAAATGTGATGTTCTTACTTCTGGATCAGCATAATTATCCTTGAGGAGTTTTACTGCCAGATCATAGCCATCATTAGTTAATCTCAGATGGGATACTACTGTTTTAGCCTCACCTGATAATTGGCCTTGCAAATAAGAGAATTTACTACTCTTTGGTAAAGATTGTTTTGAGTCTACAAGGTCAACGAATTTGTTCCAAAATTCATCCCAATCTTCCTCATCTTTTCCTGAGAAAGTGGGTAAATTAATTGGAGGGAGTCGAGCTTCTGCTTGACTCGTATTAGATGCAACTGTTGTTGTTGTTGCTGTTGCCTTGTTCTGGGCAATTAATTTGACATAAGGCTGTAACGTGGCCTGAGTGTGATCTTCATAATTCGCAAGATCAACCATAATGTCGTCTATTTCTGTTTCTGATAAATTGGTGTTGGCAAGTTCAGCCACATATGTTGCTATTTGACATTTGATTTGCTCAAATTTACCTGCAGCTGCTTGATAATAGCTTTCCAGGTCAGCATAATCAACTTGAGATTGTTGTGACAAATCTTCACATTTCTTGATCTGTCTTGTTAAGTGGCCTTTAAGACCTGCAAGGGTTCTTTTCATTCTCCCTGCATTATCCATACTGGCTAGTTGGTGAAGCCTTGTGGGGCTTGTACTTGGGCTGCTCATAATACTGAACAAGCTCTAATGGTAGCCTAGGGTAAATTCTGCACTCGCTAGGCTGTAATCCTACCTCTACTAGAGGTTAGCACTTAAAATTAATACACATTATATATATACAATCATCCACACTAATGATTTGAGTGATAAACCAGTGTCACTGGAAGTACCTTTAGGTTAGCTCTTCTATATCACCCTAGGATGGTAGAGACACTAATTTATCACTCAAAGGTGTAATGATCATAAGTAAATTATTATATATACACAACTCAACTCGAGTTGATAAAAATTACACCCAAAATAGGGTCTTGACCATTCATTAATGGTGTTAGGTTGTTCAATATAGTACAACTGACTATGGTAATAATGGGACTAGGATGAACGATAATAGTTCAACTAGTCAATGGTTAATATCCTACCCTGTTGTGGGTTGGCAATTAGTAAATATTATACTGTGATCACTAGTGCAATATATATTAAATAATTCTCTATTTGGAGAAATAATATACACAATTATTGATAATAGCCTCTTAATTGCCTCTATGAAACTTCTAATATTATCTAGAAGTATTAAATATTATTAGTGACCTCGCGAAATAAAGTCCACAAAATTCGTAGATAATCTCTCGCGAAATGTAACACCACGAAATCCGTGAACAATCTCGCGACACAGTCACTAATTTGGCTGGTTTCTATATTAGCGCTGTCATTTCACGAAATAACACGCCACCAAATATCTGTGGGTGTGCATGAAACCGCTGACGAAGCTGAACTGGGCTGAGGGAGGCTCCTGAGCTCCCTCGAGGCTACGCTGCCGTCTTGACTGCTGGCTTTGTTTAAATAACACTGCACTAGTATATTTAATGAATCCACTGGTTAACTGGTTCATCCGGTACTAAGATGACCAAATGTGGGTTCATAGGACCGAATATTCCGGTTCCGAAGGTCCAAAATAATGTGGGAACCGACCTGTGAGATTTATATTTATTTAATTTATATGGATTTATATTTACGTTAATTTATATACTTCGATAGCAATTTGTATAATGATAAGTGGACTGTATTTCTGCAATAATCTCTTAATCTCACAAATCGATCCTCTACACATTAGGGGGGTGTATTATATTAATATATATGCAGCCAATCAAACTACAGTAATAGCTACATACATTGATGAGGTTCCTTATCTTATAGTACAGCAGGTTAGTCCACCAGGTATAACTAGGGTGTAGACACCAAATTATCCTCTTTGAGGTAGCTTCCATCACCCAGTAACTGGTGCACATAATCTTGCATCCTCGTCTTGACCTGTCAAAAGTGCGCTAGCTGTGAAGCCAGAATCCTATATATGACAAGCTATATCAGAGAAAACACTATACAGTACATGGAACAATAAAGACCTGGCTTAATTACCTTTAGTTTGAGGCTTCCACGTGATCTAACCGGGTCACCCTATATCCTGACATTAATGGCCATAAATGAATGATAAACGGGTTTCGGATAGACACTTAACTTGAATTTGTAGACAGCGTGTTGACAATGGTACACTTCTGGTTTCCATAACACTACGTCCAAGTAAAATTAACAGGAGCCGAATTTGCTCCTGTGTGAGCCTCTGGTCTCAATATAAACAATGGCTGTTTAACACTCCATACTATTGACGTTACTGGCCGACATTGTCCAGAATGATAGGAGCCGAATTTGCTCCACACGTCTCGGAGGTGACACAACAATGGCTGCCCTCCTTCCTCCACTCTGACGCCTGGCTTACATTGTCCAGATTTCAGAACGTGATAGAAGGGTCACATTTACTCTACTTTAATATTGATAATTAAGTTAATTTATATAAGATGTTTTTATGATGGTAAAGTCCAAAGACTAATGTATTTAAGAATAATTCCCAGCAGAATAGCTGGTCAATTTATAATGGTATGTGGTGATGATATCCCGTTTTCTATAGACGGTAATTCCACTACAAGTTACGTTTTCTATGGGTAACTTGTTTATACAATACAGCTATTATCTGTATGATATATTAAATGGTGTCGGATTTTCCGACACTGATGGAACCTGTATGGAACCTGAAGGAACCTGTATGGAACCTGATGGAACCTGTATGGAACCTGAAGGAACCTGTATGGAACCTGATGGAACCTGTATGGAACCTGATGGAACCTGTATGGAACCTGAAGGAACCTGATGGAACCTATATGGAACCTGTATGGAACCTGATGGAACCTGTATGGAACCTGATGGAACCTGTATGGAACCTGAAGGAACCTGTATGGAACCTGATGGAACCTGTATGGAACCTAATGGAACCTGTATGGAACCTGAAGGATCCTGTATGGAACCTGATGGATCCTGTATGGAAAAATTACCATAAAAAATCGGAAAAAACAGATAGTAGGACCTACACACTGCGACTGATGAGAGAGAGAGAGAGAGAGAGAGAGAGAGAGAGAGAGAGAGAGAGAGAGAGAGAGAGAGAGAGAGAGAGAGAGAGAGAGAGACAGACAGACAGACAGACAGACAGACAGACAGACAGACAGACAGACAGACAGACAGACAGACATAGACACACTCATAGAAACATGTGTCTCTCAACTCTCCCCCTCTCCCTCACCCCCCAGCACTCTCCACAGCCCCTCCCTCTCCCCCCATTCCCTTTCCCCCCCCCACTACCCCCCCCCCGCTCATACCTCACATCATATTAGCACATTCCAAGAAGGATCTCTGGAATGTGCAGCTCCTGTGTCCTTTACTTTATTGCTGCTCTCTCCCCTCTCCCTCTCTCACCTCCCCCCTCTCTCTTTCCTCCCCCCCCTCTCTCACCTTTCTCTCCCCCTCCTCTCTCTCTCTCCCCCCAATCTCTCACTTAAACCCCCCATCTAGACCCATCCCCATCTCCCGCCTAACAAATTTTACCTTCCTAACTGGATCCCTCTTCCCATCCCTTATCCTATCCCCCCTCCCTCTATACCCCCCCCAGCTCTATCTTCCCCCCCACCCACTCCCATCTGCCCCCCTACACCCCCCTCCACGACCCCCACGACCCCCCTCCACGACCCCCACGACCCCCCTCCCTTTGCAGGAGACTTTATCTCTCGTATAAAGTCACTCCTCAATTCTCCTCACTCAGGTCCTCACTTCACTACCAGCTGTAACTTTGTCTTGTCTGTACCACCAACTGTGAACCCTGGCCACCAACACTCTCCCTCCCTCTCTCTGGCGTCACCCAACACACACCTGTCGCCCCCTGCAACACCTTTGGCGTCACTCAACACACACCTGTCGCCCCCTGCAACACCGTTGGCGTCACCCAACACACACCTGTCGCCCCCTGCAACACCGTTGGCGTCACCCAACACACACCTGTCGCCCCCTGCAACACCGTTGGCGTCACCCAACACACACATGTCGTCCCCTGCAACACCGTTGGCGTCACCCAACACACATCTGTCGCCCCCTGCAACACCGCTGGCGTCACACAACACACACCTGTCGCCTCCTGCAACACAGTTGGCGTCACCCAGCACACACCTGTCGCCCCCTGCAACACCGTTGGCGTCACCCAACACACACCTGTCGCCCCCTGCAACACAGTTGGCGTCACCCAACACACACCTGTCGCCCCCTGCAACACAGTTGGCGTCACCCAACACACACCTGTCGCCCCCTGCAACACAGTTGGCGTCACCCAGCACACACCTGTCGCCCCCTGCAACACAGTTGGCGTCACCCAACACACACCTGTCTTCCCCTGCAACACCGTTGGCGTCACCAAACACACACCTGTCGCCCCCTGCAACACCGTTGGCGTCACCCAGCACACACCTGTCGCCCCCTGCAACACCGCTGGCGTCACCCAGCACACACCTGTCGCCCCCTGCAACACAGTTGGCGTCACCCAGCACACATCTGTCGCCCCCTGCAACACAGTTGGCGTCACCCAACACACACCTGTCGCCCCCTGCAACACAGTTGGTGTCACCCAACACACACCTGTCGCCCCCTGCAACACAGTTGGCGTCACACAACACACACCTGTCGCCCCCTGCAACACCGCTGGCGTCACACAACACACACCTGTCGCCCCCTGCAACACCACTGGCGTCACCCAACACACACCTGTCGCCCCCTGCAACACCGTTGGCGTCACACAACAGCCTTCTCAACCATCATGTAATATGACGTGTTACAGACCAATTAAGCAGCGTAATAGTGCCTATTAAAACACGGTAGTTGTCTGCTCCAAGCAACGAACTACTCTCTTCGTCTCCCTGAAAGAAATGACGTGAATTTTGTGTTTTTTGGGGGCTCGACTGAGCTCCTCTTCCTTAAGGAGGGGCTCAGGTGAGCGCTCATCTTGACACTCGGAGTGGTTCCTCTGGTCTGTTGTGGTCTTCGCTCTCTGAGAGCTCCTAGCCCCCCCCCCCCCCTTCTCTATTAATTTCCTTCACACTCCTTCTTCACTGTTTTAGCATCTTTGTCTCGCTCTTTTATTCTTTCCTTCAGTCTTACCATTAACTCTCTCCCCCCCCCCCTTTCCTTCACCCCCTCACTCTCTTCCCCCTTTCTTTACTCTCACTCTTCCCCACCCTACCTTCACCCTCACTCTCCCCCCCCCTTCCTTCACCCTCACTCTCCCCCCCCCTTCCTTCACTCTCACTCTTCCCCCCCCTACCTTCACCCCTCACTCTCCCCCCTTCCTTCACCCTCACTCTCCCCCCCCTTCCTTCACCCTCACTCTCCCCCCCTTCCTTCACTCTCACTCTCCCCCCCCTTCCTTCAATCTCACTCTCCCCCCCCCACCTTCACCCTCACTCTCCCCCCCTTCCTTCACCCTCACTCTCCCCCCCCCTTCCTTCATTCTCACTCTTCCCCCCCCTACCTTCACCCTCACTCTCCCCCCCCTTCCTTCACCCTCACTCTCCCCCCCCTTCCTTCACCCTCACTCTCCCCCCCCCCCTCCTTCACCCTCACTCTCCCCCCCCCCTTCCTTCACCCTCACTCTCCCCCCCCTATCTTCACCCTCACTCTCCCCCCCCCTTCCTTCACCCTCACTCTACCCCCCCCCTTCCTTCACCCTCACTCTCCCCCCCATCCTTCACTCTCACTCTCCTCCCCCTTCCTTCACCCTCACTCTCCCCCCCTTCCTTCACTCTCACTCTCCCCCCCCTTCCTTTACCCTCACTCTCCCCCCCTTCCTTCACTCTCACTCTCCCCCCCCCTTCCTTCACCCTCACTCTCACTCTCCCCCCCCCTTCCTTCACCCTCACTCTCCCCCCCTTCCATCACCCGCACTCTCCCACCCCTCTTCCTTCACCCTCACTCTCCCCCCCTTCCTTCACTCTCCCCCCCCCTTCCTTCACCCTCACTCTCCCCTCCTTCCATCACCCGCACTCTCCCCCCCTTCCTTCACTCTCACTCTCCCCCCCCTCTTCCTTCACCCTCACTCTCCCCCCCTTCCTTCACTCTCACTCTCCCCCCTCTTCCTTCACCCTCACTCTCCCCCCCCTTCCTTCACTCTCACTCTCCCCCCCCCTTCCTTCACCCTCACTCTCCCCCCCTTCCTTCACCCTCACTCTCCCCCCCCCCTTCCTTCACCCTCACTCTCGCCCCCTTGCTTCACCCTCACTCTCCCCCCCCTTCCTTCACCCTCACTCCCCCCCCCTTCCTTCACCCTCACTCTCCCCCCCTATCTTCACCCTCACTCTCCCCCCCTTCCTCCACCCTCACTCTACCCCCCCCCTTCCTTCACCCTCACTCTCCCCCCCCTTCCTTCACTCTCACTCTCCCCCCCCCCTTCCTTCACCCTCACTCTCCCCCCCTTCCTTCACTCTCACTCTCCCCCCCCCCTTCCTTCATTCTCACTCTCCCCCCTTCCTTCACTCTCACTCTCCCCCCCTTCCTTCACCCTCACTCACACTCTCCCCCCCCCCCTTCCTTCACCCTCACTCTCCTCCCCTTCCATCACCCGCACTCTCCCACCCCTCTTCCTTCACCCTCACTCTCCCCCCCTTCCTTCACTCTCCCCCCCTTCCTTCACCCTCACTCTCCCATCCTTCCATCACCCGCACTCTCCCCCCCTTCCTTCACTCTCACTCTCCCCCCCTCTTCCTTCACCCTCACTCTCCCCCCCTTCCTTCACTCTCACTCTCCCCCCCTCTTCCTTCACCTTCACTCTCCCCCCCCCTTCCTTCACTCTCACTCTCCCCCCCCCCTCTCCCTTCACCCTCACTCTCCCCCCCCCCTTCCTTCACTCTCACTCTCCCCCCCTCTTCCTTCACCCTCACTCTCCCCCCCTTCCTTCACCCTCACCCTCCCCCCCCCTTCCTTCACCCTCACCCTCCCCCCCTTCCTTCACCCTCACTCTCCCCCCCTTCCTTCACCCTCACTCTCCCCCCCCCTTCCTTCACTCTCACTCTCCCCCCCCCTCTCCCTTCACCCTCACTCTCCCCCCCCCCTTCCTTCACTCTCACTCTCCCCCCCCTCTTCCTTCACCCTCACTCTCCCCCCCTTCCTTCACCCTCACCCTCCCCCCCCCCTTCCTTCACCCTCACCCTCCCCCCCTTCCTTCACCCTCACTCTCCCCCCCTTCCTTCACCCTCACTCTCCCCCCCTTCCTTCACCCTCACTCTCCCCCCCCCTTCCTTCACTCTCACTCTCCCCCCCCCTCTTCCTTCACCCTCACTC
>NC_091156.1:296070-323570 GCF_040958095.1 Procambarus clarkii
ACACTCTCCTCTCTCCTTCACACTCTCCTCTCTCCTTCACACTCTGCTCTCTCCTACACACTCTCCCCTCTCCTTCACACTCTCCCCCTCTCCTTCACACTCTCCTCTCTCCTTCACACTCTCCTCTCTCCTTCACACTCTCCCCCTCTCCTTCACACTCTCCCCCTCTCCTTCACACTCTCCCCTCTCCTTCACACTCTCCTCTCTCCTTCACACTCTCCCCCTCTCCTTCACACTCTCCCCCTCTCCTTCACACTCTCCCCTCTCCTTCACACTCTCCTCTCTCCTTCACACTCTCCCCCTCTCCTTCACACTCTCCTCTCTCCTTCACACTCTCCTCTCTCCTTCACACTCTCCCCCTCTCCTTCACACTCTCCCCCTCTCCTTCACACTCTCCCCTCTCCTTCACACTCTCCCCCTCTCCTTCACACTCTCCCCCTCTCCTTCACACTCTCCTCTCTCCTTCACACTCTCCCCCTCTCCTTCACACTCTCCCCCTCTCCTTCACACTCTCCTCTCTCCTTCACACTCTCCCCCTCTCCTTCACACTCTCCTCTCTCCTTCACACTCTCCCCTCTCCTTCACACTCTCCCCTCTCCTTCACACTCTCCTCTCTCCTTCACACTCTCCCCTCTCCTTCACACTCTCCTCTCTCCTTCACACTCTCCCCCTCTCCTTCACACTCTCCCCCTCTCCTTCACACTCTCCCCTCTCCTTCACACTCTCCTCTCTCCTTCACACTCTCCCCCTCTCCTTCACACTCTCCTCTCTCCTTCACACTCTCCTCTCTCCTTCACACTCTCCCCCTCTCCTTCACACTCTCCCCCTCTCCTTCACACTCTCCCCTCTCCTTCACACTCTCCTCTCTCCTTCACACTCTCCCCCTCTCCTTCACACTCTCCCCCTCTCCTTCACACTCTCCCCTCTCCTTCACACTCTCCTCTCTCCTTCACACTCTCCCCCTCTCCTTCACACTCTCCTCTCTCCTTCACACTCTCCTCTCTCCTTCACACTCTCCCCCTCTCCTTCACACTCTCCCCCTCTCCTTCACACTCTCCCCTCTCCTTCACACTCTCCCCCTCTCCTTCACACTCTCCCCTCTCCTTCACACTCTCCTTAACACTCTCCTCTCTCCTTCACACTCTCCTCTCTCCTTCACACTCTCCCCTCTCCTTCACACTCTCCTCTCTCCTTCACACTCTCCCCTCTCCTTCACACTCTCCTCTCTCCTTCACACTCTCCCCCTCTCCTTCACACTCTCCCCTCTCCTTCACACTCTCCCCCTCTCCTTCACACTCTCCTCTCTCCTTCACACTCTCCCCCTCTCCTTCACACTCTCCTCTCTCCTTCACACTCTCCTCTCTCCTTCACACTCTCCCCCTCTCCTTCACACTCTCCTCTCTCCTTCACACTCTCCCCTCTCCTTCACACTCTCCCCCTCTCCTTCACACTCTCCCCCTCTCCTTCACACTCTCCTTAACACTCTCCTCTCTCCTTCACACTCTCCTCTCTCCTTCACACTCTCCCCCTCTCCTTCACACTCTCCCCTCTCCTTCACACTCTCCCCCTCTCCTTCACACTCTCCTCTCTCCTTCACACTCTCCCCCTCTCCTTCACACTCTCCTCTCTCCTTCACACTCTCCCCTCTCCTTCACACTCTCCTCTCTCCTTCACACACACTCCTCTCACCTCCACTCTCCCCGTTCCCTCTCACTCCCTGCTATAACCTGGATATCTAGCCAAAGAGGAACAAATATCAATAAAAAAAATCCTTTCTCTTTCTCCCTGCTTCCCTACCCCACTTCTCTCTCTCTCTGTTTCTCTTTTTCTATTTCTTTCCTTCTTTCTCTCTCTCTCTCTCTCCCTCAAAACATCAGTGTATCCATCATACTCCCATACAAGGATGGTACGAGTCAGGTTTAAACTACTGATATACAAGTCTGTTAACTATTAACAAAACTAGAGAAACATTCTAGGTCTTTTTCCCTGAACTAATAGAACTAATATAAGACGAAAAACTGAGGGAACTAGATATCCTCAAGCTGGAAAACAAACAAAAAAGGGAGACACATAAGATGAGATATGATCACGACATATAAGATTACTAGAGGAAATGATGAAGCAGCCCAGACGAGTCGTTTATCATGAACAGGGAAAGGCTCTCTCAGGACATGGGGTAGACACCAGATAATAAGATTAAGTCGTTAAGTCGTTGAGTCGTTAAGACGTAAAGAAAAGGCTGTAAGAGTAGTTTCACATATTAAATAAAATGGGAAGAAGTTGAACTAACTCTATACATAGTTTCCCACGTTCAGGCACACATACATATTCATATACAGCGAAGGTGAGACCCACACATGAATATGCATCTCCAGCATGGGACCCTGGCCTGAAAAAGGAGAAGGAGAAACTAGAAAACGTCCCAAAATATTCAGGAGAGAGACTCATTCTCTCGCTCTCGTTACTAAGAACTTGTTACTAAGAACTCGTTACTAAGAACTCGTTACTAAGAACTCGTTACTAAGAACTCGTTACTAAGAACTCGTTACTAAGAACTTGTTACTAAGAACTCGTTACTAAGAACTTGTTACTAAGAACTTGTTACTAAGAACTCGTTACTAAGAACTTGTTACTAAGAACTCGTTACTAAGAACTCGTTACTAAGAACTCGTTACTAAGAACTCGTTACTAAGAACTTGTTACTAAGAACTCGTTACTAAGAACTCGTTACTAAGAACTCGTTACTAAGAACTTGTTACTAAGAACTCGTTACTAAGAACTCGTTACTAAGAACTTGTTACTAAGAACTTGTTACTAAGAAACTGAATTTCTCAACAATTGTTGCAACTCAGCTTTCACGTGGCAAATAAAATGTCCCTATGGACCGCTAAGTATGTACAGGGAGGTGGGAACAAGGTTATTATAGCAGGGAGACGTAGTTATGCTACACCTGACTAACACCACAGTATTGTCACACCTGACTAACACCACAGTATTGTCACACCAGACTAACACACCACAGTATTGTCACACCTGACTAACACCACAGTATTGTCACACCTGACTAACACCACAGTATTGTCACACCTGACTAACACCACAGTATTGTCACACCTGACTAACACCACAGTATTGTCACACCTGACTAACACCACAGTATTGTCACACCTGACTAACACCACAGTATTGTCACACCAGACTAACACCACAATATTGTCACACCTGACTAACACCACAGTATTGTCACACCTGACTAACACCACAGTATTGTCACACCTGACTAACACCACAGTATTGTCACACCTGACTAACACCACAGTATTGTCACACCAGACTAACACCACAATATTGTCACACCTGACTAACACCACAGTATTGTCACACCTGACTAACACCACAGTATTGTCACACCTGACTAACACCACAGTATTGTCACACCTGACTAACACCACAGTATTGTCACACCAGACTAACACCACAATATTGTCACACCTGACTAACACCACAGTATTGTCACACCTGACTAACACCACAGTATTGTCACACCTGACTAACACCACAGTATTGTCACACCTGACTAACACCACAGTATTGTCACACCAGACTAACACCACAATATTGTCACACCTGACTAACACCACAGTATTGTCACACCTGACTAACACCACAGTATTGTCACACCTGACTAACACCACAGTATTGTCACACCTGACTAACACCACAGTATTGTCACACCAGACTAACACCACAATATTGTCACACCTGACTAACACCACAGTATTGTCACACCTGACTAACACCACAGTATTGTCACACCTGACTAACACCACAGTATTGTCACACCTGACTAACACCACAGTATTGTCACACCTGACTAGCACCACAGTATTCTCACACCTGACTAACACCACAGTATTGTCACACCTGACTAACACCACAGTATTGTCACACCTGACTAACACCACAGTATTGTCACACCTGACTAACACCACAGTATTGTCACACCTGACTAACACCACAGTATTCTCACACCTGACTAACACCACAGTATTCTCACACCTGACTAACACCACAGTATTCTCACACCTGACTAACACCACAGTATTCTCACACCTGACTAACACCACAGTATTCTCACACCTGACTAACACCACAGTATTCTCACACCTGACTAACACCAATGTAACAACAAAACATGCGCATGTTTTTTGCACATATTAAATGCACATAGTTTAAGCGCATGTTGTATGCGCATAAATACATATTAATGACGTGACAAATTTCATCGTACATCGCACTTGAAAACATCTGTCGTAGCGTCCATGCAGGTGTGTATGTGTGTCAGGTGTGTGTGTGTATGTGTGTCAGGTGTGTGTGTGTATGTGTGTCAGGTGTGTGTGTGTGTATGTGTGTCAGGTGTGTGTGTGTGTCAGGTGTGTGTGTCTGTATGTGTGTCAGGTGTGTGTGTGTCAGGTGCGTGTGTCTGTATGTGTGTCAGGTGTGTGTGTGTGTATTTGTGTCAGGTGTACTCACCTATTTGTACTCACCTAATTGTGCTTGCGGGGGTTGAGCTTTGGCTCTTTGGTCCCGCCTCTCAACTGTCAATCAACTGGTGTACAGATTCCTGAGCCTACTGGGCTCTATCATATCTACATTTGAAACTGTGTATGGAGTCAGCCTCCACCACATCACTGCCTAATGCATTCCATCCGTTAAATACTCTGACACTGAAAAAGTTCCTTCTAACGTCCCTGTGGCTCATGTGGGTACTTAGTTTCCACCTGTGTCTCCTTGTTCGCGTCCCACCAGTGTTGAATAGTTCATCCTTGTTTACCCGGTCGATTCCTCTGAGGATTTTGTAGGTTGTGATCATGTCTCCCCTTACTCTTCTGTCTTCCAGTGTCGTAAGGTGCATTTCCCGCAGCCTTTCCTCGTAACTCATGCCTCTTAGTTCTGGGACTAGTCTAGTGGCATACCTTTATACTTTTTCCAGCTTCGACTTGTGCTTGACAAGGTACGGGCTCCATGCTGGGGCCGCATACTCCAGGATTGGTCTTACATATGTGGTGTACAAGATTCTGAATGATTCCTTACACAGGTTCCTGAACGCTGTACTGATGTTAGCCAGCCTCGCATATGCCGCAGACGGTATTCTTTTTATGTGGGCTTCAGGAGACAGGTTTGGTGTGATATCAACTCCGAGATCTTTCTCTCTGTCCGTTTCATTAAGTACTTCATCTCCTATTCTGTATCCTGTGTCTGGCCTCCTGTTTCCACTGCCTAGTTTCATTACTTTGCATTTACTCGGGTTGAACTTCAACAGCCATTTGTTGGACCATTCACTCAGTCTGTCTAGGTCATCTTGTAGCCTCCTACTATCGTCCTCAGTTTCAATCCTCCTCATAATTTTTGCATCATCGGCAAACATTGAGAGAAATGATTCTATACCCTCTGGGAGATCATTTACATATATCAGCAACAGTATAGGGCCAAGGACTGACCCCTGCGGGACTTCACTCGTAACGACTCGCCAATCTAAGACCTCACCCCTCACACTGACTCGTTGTCTCCTGTTGCTTAGGTACTCCTGTATCCAACGGAGTACCTTTCCTTTCACTCCAGCCTGCATCTCCAGCTTTTTCACTAGCCTCTTGTGTGGCACTGTATCAAAGGCTTTCTGACAATCCAAAAATATGCAGTCTGCCCACCCTTCTCTTTCTTGCCTGATTTTTGTTGCCTGGTTGTAGAATTCAAGTAACACTGTGAGGCAGGACCTGCCATCCCTGAATCCATGTTGGTGCTGTGTTACAAAGTTCTTTCGCTCCAGATGCTCCACTAGCTTTCTTCGCACAATCTTCTCCATCAGCTTGCATGGTATGCAGGTTAGGGACACTGGCCTGTAGTTCAGTGCCTCCTGTCTATCCCCTTTCTTGTATATCGGGACTACGTTAGCTGCTTTCCAAATTTCTGGCAGGTCCCCTGTTGCCAGAGATTTGTTATACACTATGGAGAGTGGTAGGCACAGTTCTTCTGCTCCTTCCTTTAGTATCCAAGGAGAGATTCCATCTGGGCCTATAGCCTTTGTCACATCCAACTCTAGTAAACACTTCCTTACTTCCCCGCTGGTAATCTCAAACTCTTCCAGTAGTTCCTGGTTAGCTATTCCCTCTTTTATCTCTGGGATTTCTCCTTGCTCTAAGGTGAAGACCTCTAGGAATTTCTTATTCAGTTCTTCACACACTTCCTTGTCGTTTGTAGTGAATACTTCCGCCCCTATCCTTAATTTCATAACCTGTTCCTTTACTGTTGTTTTTTTCCTGATGTGGCTATGCAGCAATTTTGGCTGAGTCTTTGCCTTGCTTGCGATGTCATTTTCGTATTGTCTTTCTGCCTCTCTTCTCATCCTGACATATTCATTCCTGGCATTCTGGTAACTTTCTCTGCTCTCCAATGTCCTGTTATTCCTATAGTTTTTCCATGCCCTTTTACTTTGCTGCTTAGCTAGCCTACATCTCTGATTAAACCATCTCTGATTAAGCCTAGATCTCTGATTGTGTGTGTGTGTGTGTGTGTGTGTGTGTGTGTGTGTGTGTGTGTGTGTGTGTGTGTGTGTGTGTGTGTGTGTGTGTGTGTGTGTGTGTGTGTGTGTGTGTGTGTGTGTGTGTGTGTGTGTGTGTGTGTGTGTGTGTGTGTGTGTGTGTGTGTGTGTGTGTGTGTGTGTGTGTGTGTGTGTGTGTGTGTGTGTGTGTGTGTGTGTGTGTGTGTGTGTGTGTGTGTGTGTGTGTGTGTGTGTGTGTGTGTGTGTGTGTGTGTGTGTGTGTGTGTGTGTGTGTGTGTGTGTGTGTGTGTCAGCACATTTTCCATAGATATGTGCGGCTCTGTGTTCAGTTCCCTCTGCATTAGATTGCTGTATCTGAACTCGACGTATTTTGTGAGCTCTTTCTTTCTTATTTAGAGCCCCTACGGCAATAAATGAGCCAATGTCAGCGTTCCTTATATTGCAACTGTATATTTTTAAGCCTTCGATTCATCCCTGATGCTCCACATGAGAGGGCGCTACTTCTAATGAGCCCTTAATATGAGACTTCCTGTTCCCAGAGCCCCGTATATAAGCTCAGGACGAGAGATCTCATGGGAGAACTCTATTGTGTTCTCTCATATCCTATTGAGCATCATGCACTGGACTGTTTAGAGTCCAGATAATTTGAGCTCCGAGAGAGAACTCCCAGACAATCCTGCAGCAGGACCAGAGAAAACATTTTACCGTTAAATCCTCAACATTATTCGTTCCGATTTTCACGTTGGCAGCGATCTAATCCATAAATTTACATATCATTATTTGTATTGAACACTCGTCCAATTTTCCTTGCAAAGCCTGGGAAGAATTCCCTGAAATTTGCCCGCCAGGAGATATATTCCTGGAAAAAAAACAAATATTTTCTTGAGCAATGGAACGTGAAGGTGTTGGGAGAGTGTCTGAATGATGAAAAAACTGGATGAAAGAGACGGGTGAATGAACTGGGTGAATGCCTCGAGGGGGGGGGGGGTTTCTCTGTTGCATCGTTCTGATTTGAGAGTGAATGATAAAATTGTAATATATGCTGATTCCCAGATCTCCATTCTTGCTTCATATTCGATTTCCAGGAACAAGGAAACAATTATGCTGTTTTTTCTTCCCTCGAGTCCACCGACTAGACTATAGTCTGCTGACTCACAACTCTTGAAAATTGTGAATTACAACATATCTTTCAGTCGACGATTACCAGGACACGAATACACTACACCATTTCAGTAATTCTGTGAATTTCACAACAGTTGCCTCCAGAAATGCCAATACCTATCGCGGACCAGAAATCCCTCAGTAAATCTGGAAATATTTCTCCTGACATATCTGAAGGCGTCCTCCCTCATCCCGGGAGATAAAATAATCTCTCTGCTTCTCTTGTACCTCTCGTAACTTCCAGTGAAGAGACTGGAGAAGGCTGGGAACGTCCGCTCCACTCACAGATAGGCTGCAAGAGTCAGACCTACTGATGCAAGGCTGGGAGCATCTCTTCCACTACCGGGAGACTTCTCCCACTGCCTGGAGACTTCTCCCACTACCTGGAGGCTTCTCCCACTACCTGGAGGCTTCTCCCACTACCTGGAGGCTTCTCCCACTACCTGGAGGCTTCTCCCACTACATGGAGGCTTCTCCCACTACCTGGAGGCTTCTCCCACTACCTGGAGGCTTCTCCCACTACATGGAGGCTTCTCCTACTTCTTTAGACGCTGGGAAAGGTCTCGTCCACAGGAAGAAGGATGGAAACATTCCTCTACAATAAGTCGACCCCAAAATGCTATACTTCCTTGGGTCAGGTCTAAGTCTGAAAGCATCAATAAAGGTGTTGACTATACATACGAACTCCATTGCATGCAACGTCGGAGGCATCAATGAACCTGTGCAATTTACACACGAACTATTTCCTTTACCTGGAAAGCTGGAAGTTCCAGTTCCCCCACTTAGAGGTTGGCTGCAAGAAATAATCCAACTGGCTTAATTGCTATAGTAGATTACTGCCAGTTGCTGTAAAGATGAGCACACAAGTGCCCTGGTTCGATGGCTGTAATAGTAACTAATTGGCTTGCCTGCTGGAATAAGCTCGTGTCCTACTGACTGGAAGAACCGTTCTTACTGATTGGGAGAGTGGAAGAGGGCCTGAGTCCATCTGAGTCCTTCTAACTGGACGAGTGGAACAGTTCAGAGTGGTCATGTACAGCCAGGAGCACACTCTTCCCCCGGGGTGTGCTTGGCTGATGTGCAGGAGTCTCACGGCGGGTCCGTGGTTGATGATGAGTCAGGATTTGTTTTTTGTTTTTTTCCCCTTTGACGTCCAGAACGTAATCTGGACCTCAGGGGATTCGAAGCGCCAAAGGTTCTGCTGGTCAGGAATGATCACCAAGATACCAGTAACTAGTTAGTAATTAGTTACCCACGATACTGACATAACAATACTTGGGTATTTATTACAGATAAATGGAAAATTGTCCACATTGTTCAGTAGGAGGTGATGTAGTTGATAAATTAACCGTTGTTAGTATCGTGTTAATTTTCATCGAGGTTTCTAGTACATGAGGTTATCTAGTTCCCTGTGTTGCCTTATTGCGGGGGTGGGGGCCAACCTATGGCACACGTGTCCAAGTGGCACGGGAGCCAGTTTTGCTGGCACACGGCAAGCTTTGTCGCCCCTTGATTCCTTATATCGCACATCGGACTCATAATAAACAACACATGTAGATTATATAGCACCCATAATAAACATCATATATATATATATATATATATATATATATATATATATATATATATATATATATATATATATATATATATATATGACTGAAAACTCACACCCCAGAAGTGACTCGAACCCATACTCCCAGGAGCAACGCAACTGGTAACTACAGGGCGCCTTAATCCGCTTGACCATCACGGCCGGACAAAAGGAAGTGGAAGCCGAAGCTATTTGAACCACTTCCCCGCCGGCAACTCGGATGGTAATCTTGGGCATAGCATTTCACCAAATCACCTCATTCTTTGGGGCACACGTGAGGAACACAAATGCAAACAAGCCTGAATGGTCCCCAGGACTATATGCGACTGAAAACTCACACCCCAGAAGTCCTGGGGTGGGTCCCCATATAGTCCTGGGGACCATTCAGGCTTGTTTGCATTTGTGTTCCTCACGTGTGCCCCAAAGAATGAGGTGATTTGGTGAAATGCTATGCCCAAGATTACCATCCGAGTTGCCGGCGGGGAAGTGGTTCAAATAGCTTCGGCTTCCACTTCCTTTTGTCCGGCCGTGATGGTCAAGCGGATTAAGGCGCCCTGTAGTTACCAGTTGCGTTGCTCCTGGGAGTATGGGTTCGAGTCACTTCTGGGGTGTGAGTTTTCAGTCGCATATAGTCCTGGGGACCATTCAGGCTTGTTTGCATTTGTGTTCCTCACGTGTGCCCCAAAGAATGAGGTAATTTGGTGAAATGCTATGCCCAAGATTACCATCCGAGTTGCCGGCGGGGAAGTGGTTCAAATAGCTTCGGCTTCCACTTCCTTTTGTCCGGCCGTGATGGTCAAGCGGATTAAGGCGCCCTGTAGTTACCAGTTGCGTTGCTCCTGGGAGTATGGGTTCGAGTCACTTCTGGGGTGTGAGTTTTCAGTCGCATATAGTCCTGGGGACCATTCAGGCTTGTTTGCATATATATATATATATATATATATATATATATATATATATATATATATTGGGAGGCCATACGGCCTCTCTTTTTTGGCGCTACCCTCTGTGCCCTGAGGAAAAAAGATGGAGGAATCAGACCGATAGCTGTGGGCAATTCACTCCGGCGTCTCGTCGCTAAGGCTGCTGCTAGAGCAGTTTATCAGGCAGCAGCCGACATGCTGAAGCCAAAACAGCTTGGGTTTGGCATTCCCCAAGGGTGTGAGGCAGCGGCTCATGCAGCTAGAGCCTACATTGCCAACATTACGAATGAAAAAGCCCTGAAAAAGCTGGACTTCAAAAATGCTTTCAATCTTGTTAGAAGGGATGCAGTACTCAGTGCGGTTCATCGCCTTTTTCCTTCCCTCTACCCGTTTGTAAACTCATGCTACAGCAAGAATCTAACTCTGCTTTTTAGGGAACATGAAATTGAATCACAAGAAGGTGTCCAACAGGGTGACCCCCTTGCTCCTTTTCTTTTCTGCCTAGTTATCAAGGAAGTCACCGATAACCTGTCCAGTGAGCTCAACATTTGGTTTTTGGAC
This sequence comes from Procambarus clarkii, assembly GCF_040958095.1. Lineage (NCBI taxonomy): Eukaryota > Metazoa > Arthropoda > Malacostraca > Decapoda > Cambaridae > Procambarus > Procambarus clarkii. The sequence goes on from NC_091156.1 coordinate 306,869, forward strand.
GATGGTACTCTAGCCGGCTCCCCAGCCTCACTCTTGGACGACATAAGAATAATTCAGGAGCAAGGAGCAAGCCTAGGCCTCACTCTGAACCCTTCCAAGTGCGAAATAACCTCCACCAACCAGCACATAATAGAGCAGATAAAGGTTGTTTTGCCTGACATTCATACAACCAACCCTGAGGACAGCACACTCCTAGGTGCTCCTCTTGGAAGGAATGCCATCGACAGGATCCTTGGTAAGAAGATCACTGACCTGAAGAGGATGAACGAGAGGATTGAAGACATCGATGCTCATGATGCACTTTACCTCATCACCAGATGCTTGTCCCTCCCCAGGCTGACCTACTTTCTAAGATGTTCGCCATCTTTCAACAATATTAAATTAGAAGAGTACGACAGCTTGCTGAAATCAACACTAGAAAAAGCCCTCAATCTTTCCCTCAGCGACTTACAGTGGAAACAAGCCTCCCTTCCTGTCAGACTCGGGGGGCCTTGGCATGCGCACAGCAACACGAATTGCTGTACCAGCGTACCTGTCCTCTTCAGTGGGGTCTGACAACTTGGTGAAGGAAATCCTACCTGAGCACCTAGTTCAACAGGCAGGGGTACATGATCCCAGCTTCACAGACTGCACAACCAAATGGGTCTCTCTCGCAGGACCAGCACCCCAACCACCGCCTTCTGAAGCCCATAAGCAATCCAGCTGGGATCGCCCCATTGCCGACCAAGAAGCTGCGACTTTGCTAGAAGCTGCGACAACACCACATGACACTGCCCGACTTAGAGCTGTAGCAGCTCCCCATGCAGGTGATTTCCTATTAGCAACCCCAATGTCAGCAACCGGCACCCATCTCACACCGCAGGCCCTCCGAATTGCCGTGGCTCTCCGCCTCGCTGCCCCAATCCACACCGGATACAGGTGTATTTGCGGCGAGGCAGAGGCCGACAGATACGGACGGCATGGCCTTCTCTGCCAAAGGACAGGAGGATGGCATGCAAGACACAGCGAGGTCAATGACATTATTAAGAGAAGCCTTACCACAGCCGGTTGTCCAGCAGAGAGAGAGCCCCGTTACCTAATGTCCCGCAACTCTGATGAGCCTGTCGGTCGCCCAGACGGAATCACGGTGAACCCCTGGAAGAATGGTAGACAGTTGGTGTGGGACTACACTTGCGTTTCAACTTTAGCCAATACCTATGTTGACTTCAGTGCTACACAAGCAGGAGGAGCTGCCAATCACCGGGAAGCGGCCAAGTCACGTAAATACAGAGACCTTGAGCACCACTACAATTTTGTCCCCATTGCCTCAGAGACACTTGGTGCCTGGGGTAAAAGTTCTGCTAGCTTTTTGAAGGAGTTGGGGTCTAAGCTAATCGAAACAACTAGAGACCCTAGAGCTGCCAGTTATCTTTTTCAGCGCCTTAGTGTGGCAATCCAGAGAGGAAATGCTCACTGCATCCATGGTTCCTGCCTGCCATCTGAGGAGCTGGAAGAGCTGTACAACTTGTGACAAGCAGCCTTGTACCCTGCATGTAACTTTTTTTGTGTAATAACATTTTCAAATAAAGTTAGATAAATAAACACACATACCAAAAGAATAGGGGTGGTAGGAGAAGAAAATATCAAAGTGTTCAGTGAGGATCCACAAGGTCTTCTCTGAGAACTCTTTATTTTCTTCTCCGAGGCTATGGGTCCTTACACTTGCACCAGAGGTGGTACCCCTTATATATATATATATATATATATATATATATATATATATATATATATATATATATATATATATATATATATATATATATATATATATATATATATATATATATATATATATATATATATATATATCGTTGCTGCCAAATAAAGCAGTAATGATGTATGGAAATAACTGGTTGGGCTCTTCATATTGAACTGCTGCTGACTCGAACCCTGCCACTTGGGCTGAAGGGTAGAGGGACGGTGTTGCGTCATGCAGGTCGGCGTTCAATCCCCGACCGTCGCATCCCAAATCCTTATCGTGACCCCTTCCAAATGCTTTATAATCGCAATGGCTTTCCGCTTTCTCCTGATAATTTCCATCCCTCTGACTGCTCGTCTGAGCAGTCAGTGATGCTTAATATGTCACAAGAGAATGTTAATTAATATTTTGGAGAGCACTGTGTGTTTGTTGACACAAGTGAGCTAATGAGCAAAGCCCCTGCCAACTCTGCCATCGGTGACGTGTGAGAATGAGTTCTTGTTCCCCGTTTTACTCTCAATTAATATAATGTTAATGTTGGAGAAGAGTGCGGCTCTATATGAGCAATTTGTTGATTTATTTGATTCCAGTGATAACAACTTGTAATCAATAACTTGTAATCATAAAATATTACAACTTAAAATTCTTGATGAGAAGTAAATTATCTGTTTAAATTATACATAATTAATGACAACTGTGTAGGCTGCGTGGTGGCGCCGACACACTACGTCACACACCACAATATCAAACGAGGAACTGACTGACTTTACGTACTTACACATACAGTATATATATTCTAAATAAATAACCAGTCCTTAAGGAACTAATTTTGGTAATATTATTAACCTGTTTTTATAAATATATGAAGCCTAGTGCTTGGAATAAATACATAATAATATAAATCTTTCTTCCCTTTCGAGCAAGTAGGGTGGGAAGGGGGGGGGGGGGGGGAAGGGGACCGGCCGCCATTGTACACAGGAGCTGGTGTGAAAGAGCCGCGTGGGCCGCCATTAGCCCCAAACCTGCTTGTTTTATGACGGTTGTTAGTGTCGTCTACAACCTCAAATTGGTCTTAATCTGCTCTCCCCTTGTGCTACTGACTAAGTGACATTTCCACCACTGTTCATGCAGATTTGGTATATATATGTGGCCCTATGTGGCCAGTATATGTGGCCCTATGTGGCCCTATGTGGCCACATGTGGTACAGGGAGGTGGTAGGGAAGCAGCAACGACGCAAGACTATCCAAGAATAAGCCTCTGAGCTCGCAAATTACATTTGAAAGAACAACAGCTGAGGATATATACCTCTGTTGTTAATTAATAAGAATGTTGTAATTCTGAGAGTGAAACTGCCGCCAGGTCCCAGGCAGACGGCAAGCGTTCCATGTCTCAGTGACCAGACGGCCCAGTCCCTCCATTTCTAAGTGACCAGACGGCCCAGTCCCTCCATTTCTCAGTGACCAGACGGCCCGGTCCCCCCATGTCTCAGAGACCAGACGGCCCGGTCCCCCCATGTCTCAGTGACCAGACGGCCCGGTCCCCCCCATGTCTCAGTGACCAGACGGCCCGGTCCCCCCATTTCTCAGTGACCAGACGGCGCGGTCCCCCCATGTCTCAGTGACCAGACGGCCCGGTCTCCCCATGTCTCAGTGACCAGACGGCCCGGTCCCCCCATGTCTCAGTAACCAGACGGCCCGGTCCCCCCATGTCTCAGTAACCAGACGGCTCGCAGACCCATACGCAGCTGATAAATTTTATTTGAGAGTTATTATACTAACACATTGCTAATATACTATATATATATATATATATATATATATATATATAATAATAATATGTATATGTTCAACTTAAAATGAAACAATCACTGAATGGTTTAAATCTTAAAATTATTTAAGAAATGTAAACAATTAACCACAAAAATATTTCATGTGGGAAACCAAATGAAATTGTGAGCGAGGAGCGGGCTGAGGTTCCTCCAACACCCACCCCATCCTTCCCTCCACTGAGCGAGGAGCGGGCTGAGGTTCCTCCAACACCCACCCCATCCTTCCCTCCACTGAGCGAGGAGCGGGCTGAGGTTCCTCCAACACCCACCCCATCCTTCCCTCCACTGAGCGAGGAGCGGGCTGAGGTTCCTCCAACACCCGCCCCATCCTGCCCTCCACTGAGCGAGGAGCGGGCTGAGGTTCCTCCAACACCCGCCCCATCCTTCCCTCCACTGAGCGAGGAGCGGGCTGAGGTTCCTCCAACACCCGCCCCATCCTGCCCTCCACTGAGCGAGGAGCGGGCTGAGGTTCCTCCAACACCCGCCCCATCCTTCCCTCCACTGAGCGAGCAGCGGGCTGAGGTTCCTCCAACACCCACCCCATCCTTCCCTCCACTGAGCGAGGAGCGGGCTGAGGTTCCTCCAACACCCACCCCATCCTTCCCTCCACTGAGCGAGGAGCGGGCTGAGGTTCCTCCAACACCCACCCCATCCTTCCCTCCACTGAGCGAGGAGCGGGCTGAGGTTCCTCCAACACCCGCCCCATCCTGCCCTCCACTGAGCGAGGAGCGGGCTGAGGTTCCTCCAACACCCACCCCATCCTTCCCTCCACTGAGCGAGGAGCGGGCTGAGGTTCCTCCAACACCCGCCCCATCCTGCCCTCCACTGAGCGAGGAGCGGGCTGAGGTTCCTCCAACACCCGCCCCATCCTTCCCTCCACTGAGCGAGGAGCGGGCTGAGGTTCCTCCAACACCCGCCCCATCCTTCCCTCCACTGAGCGAGGAGCGGGCTGAGGTTCCTCCAACACCCGCCCCATCCTGCCCTCCACTGAGCGAGGAGCGGGCTGAGGTTCCTCCAACACCCGCCCCATCCTTCCCTCCACTGAGCGAGGAGCGGGCTGAGGTTCCTCCAACACCCGCCCCATCCTGCCCTCCACTGAGCGAGGAGCGGGCTGAGGTTCCTCCAACACCCGCCCCATCCTTCCCTCCACTGAGCGAGGAGCGGGCTGAGGTTCCTCCAACACCCGCCCCATCCTGCCCTCCACTGAGCGAGGAGCGGGCTGAGGTTCCTCCAACACCCGCCCCATCCTGCCCTCCACTGAGCGAGGAGCGGGCTGAGGTTCCTCCAACACCCGCCCCATCCTGCCCTCCACTGAGCGAGGAGCGGGCTGAGGTTCCTCCAACACCCGCCCCATCCTGCCCTCCACTGAGCGAGGAGCGGGCTGAGGTTCCTCCAACACCCGCCCCATCCTGCCCTCCTCTGAGCGAGGAGCGGGCTGAGGTTCCTCCAACACCCGCCCCATCCTGCCCTCCACTGAGCGAGGAGCGGGCTGAGGTTCCTCCAACACCCACCCCAACCTTCCCTCCACTGAGCGAGGAGCGGGCTGAGGTTCCCCCAACACCCGCCCCATCCTTCCCTCCACTGAGCGAGCAGCGGGCTGAGGTTCCTCCAACACCCACCCCATCCTTCCCTCCACTGAGCGAGGAGCGGGCTGAGGTTCCTCCAACACCCACCCCATCCTTCCCTCCACTGAGCGAGCAGCGGGCTGAGGTTCCTCCAACACCCACCCCATCCTTCCCTCCACTGATCGGTATCGGTGGTATCACTCACTAGTATCGGTAGCACAGTCGTCTACGTTCTCAAATCACAATCCAGGATCCCGGGGTAAGCTTCCCCGGGCGGGACAAAAGTGGTTGAGCACGTTTACTTTCACCTGACGCGGCTGTTCACCTGGCAATAAATACTTCCTCGGAAGCTGGAAAAAAAAAACACCAGAAGTTATTTGTGACGAACACTGAGGACAGTCGTTGACCTTCATTGATTAAAACAAATGTTTTGCCCATTAGTACATTTGTCCGTTTTGTCGATTGTCCTCAAGTACATGTTTTGTCTTGTGTGTTCGTTAATTGTTGTGTTGTCATTTACGGGGTTTGGTGTGTCTGTCTCAGCTGCCCGTCCTCATACACAAAGCCCAAAGACCATTCCATCCACCCGCCAAACCCGCTGTTTATGATTGAAAAACAATTTACACACGACTCACAACTGTTGACGTCCGAACACTTCCGGAACAAGTGCTTCACTGACGAATTTTGTTCATGGAATCACTTTTTGCATCTTTGTTTGGTGGACGGCCGGCTTGTTTAGTTTATCTGGTTCCCAGCATATGGACTCGAGAGGGTGTTAGATGGTCATTGGTGGTGCTCTCAAGTGCCTTGTTAGGCAGAGTCCTTCTCGTCATGAGAAACTACAGCCATAGCACTTGTTTAAAGTTAAGTACACACACACACACACACACACACACACACACACACACACACACACACACACACACACACACACACACACACACACACACACACACACACACACACACACTTGTCTTGTGACCATCGTGTTGGGTGGACGTGGGTTGGGAGCTCCTGGGTCACTAGTGGAGTGGGAGGGGTAATCAGGCAACTTCGAAGTGAAAAAGACTATAAGTGAATGTACAAGTGAATGAAAAAACCTTGGGTTTTGACCAGAGCCATAAGGTAGTGAAGAAAAACAGTTTAATTAGCGTAATTCAAAATAGTGAGGAAATACTGTGCAGTGTGGAAGCAGCAGACATCACCGACCTCTGACCGCGTGACCTCACCTCGCAGCAACCCTTCTATCACCACGTGGGACGACGATTGGAGATTCACTCACCTATTGTGTTGGCAGATTGTGCAAGGTATTGAGGAGCGCCTTTTTGGCTAGGTTGTTACTGCAATGACTAGAAGGGGTTCAAGGTCAATCACCAGCAGGGATGAGGAGGAGGACAGATTTATAGACAAATTAATAGGGAAATTTGTAGAGAGAAGGAGTGATTGGTTGGAGGATCTAATCCAGGGGATTAAAAGTGAGGTATTTCAGCAAATACAGGATGCGGTAGAGAGGCAGAAACAAGAATTTATGCTCTATGGTCAGGAAGAGATTAGGAAGGGAAGAGAGGACTGGGAGAGGGAATGTGCTCGTATCACAAACGAATTAGGAAGGATTAGCAGCATGGCTAAGGATAGAGGAGTAATGGGGGATGGGTTAGTGACTGCGGTTGGGATGGGGAATCCCCAGGGGACAGGCTACCAGCATGACAATGAATTACTGAGGAGACGGTCTATTATAATACATGGATTATTCGAATCTAGGGCACCAACAAGACAAGAGAGAATAGAAACAGAAAAATACGAATTGCACGAGATATTGAGGTGTATTGGAGCAGAGATGGCAGAACGCGAGGTGGATATCAATCGACGGGTTGGACCTTACAATTGTACCAAGAATAGACCTGTTCTGGTGCAATTCTCCAATGAGGAGGCAGTGGAGTACATAATGAGGAGCAAGCATTTACTCAGAGGAAGTGAAACCCATTACAATGTGTTTATAGAGAGGTTTATGACGAAAGATGAGCAAACAGCCCACAAAAATAGATGGCAACAACGACACCAAAATAGTCTCTCAGGTAGTCTCACCTCCCAGGTCACATCCCAGGTCACCTCCCAGGGCACCTCCCAGGTCACCTCCCAGGTCGCATCCTCCCCAACTCAGCCCTCCTATACATCCCCCCTGCCTCAGCCTCCCACAACCCCCCTGTCCCTTCCACATTTGCACCTCCACAACGATTCCCCTGCCCCTGCTACATCACACTTGTCAGCGACCCCAGTGGGTCAAGCCATGCCCTCCCCATACCCACCTTCCCATCCCCCCTCCCCAAATACCCCTTCCCACTCCCCTGCCCCTTCTACCCCATTGACTTCAATTCCATCTACTCCATCCCAGCTTCCACTGCACCCCTCTTCCACTCACCCCCAAACCCCACCCAACCCTCACCCCTCCTATGCACCTCCAGCCCACATTTAACCCCCTCACCTTGTGACCCCCTAACACCTTCCCCCATCTCCCTCTTCCCCTCATCTACCCCAAAACCCCCACCTACCCCCGATTTCCCCCTAACTAATATACCCTCTCTTCCACTCCCAGCACCCATGCTCCATTCTCATCTCAGCTCTCCGCCCTCAGTATCCCTCTTCCCCCCAACCTCTCAACCTCTATCTGACTCTCAGTCTCACTCTATTTCTCAACCCCCCTATGCTATTCAGACCCCTAACTTTCAGACCCATTATGCCCTTCCTACCCCCCTAGATGCCCAGACCCCATTCGCCTACCAGGCACTCCCAGGCACCCCCCTAGCACCCCCCACTCACCCCCACAGCCCCCACTTGCCCCCCAGACACCCCCCAGTTCCCCCCAGACCCCTGGTGAAAGGGGGAACTCTGACACCCGAGTTTCCAAGAAGAGTCTCAAGGTTTGGTACACCAATGCTGATGGGGTAGCCAATAAAGCAGAAGAGATAAAAGAAAGAGTTAGTGAGGCAGACCCAGACATAGTGGCAATAGTGGAAACTAAAATAAATGGCATGATCTCGGATGCAATCTTTCCAGAGGGGTACCAGGTGATAAGAAAAGAAAGGACACAGAGACAGGGAGGAGGAGTGGCACTACTAATAAAGCGGAAATGGAAGTTTGATGAGCTGGAAAATCCGGGTACCAATGAAAGCACAAGCTTCATACATGGAACTCTGACAGTGGATGGGAAGAAGATTGTAATCTTGATACTCTACAATCCCCCACCAAACAGTAGAAGGCCCAGGCAGGAGTACGAGGACAGCAACAAGACATGTATGGATGAACTGCAGAGGGCAGCAACTTTAGCGCATAGAATGAGAGCGAAGCTGCTGGTCATGGGGACCTAAATCACGGAGAGATAAATTGGGAAACGAGGAATCCCCATGGCGGGGAGGAGACCTGGGGAGCGAAGCTGGTAGACGTTATTGACAGGAATTTCCTAACACAGCATGTGAAAGAAGATACTAGGGAAAGAGGAGGGGATACGCCCAGCCTATTAGATCTCATTATCACTCAGAATGTAGAAGACATCGAGCAGTTGGAACATGAAATACCACTAGGAGCTAGTGACCATTGTGTCCTAGTCTTTGACTACATGATGGAGCTTAAAATTGTGACCAAGGGACAAGAGGTCCGGGAAAGGAGACTTGATTACAGAAAAGGGGACTACAGAAGGATAAGGGACTACCTGGGAGAAGTGCAGTGGGAGGAAGAACTTAGAGGAAAAACAGTGCAAGGTATGATGAACCAAGTCATATTGAAATGCAAGGAGGCTGAAGATAGATTTATTCCAACAATAAAGGAAAAAAGCAGGAGGGAATATAATAACCCATGGTTTAATAGACAGTGTCAGGAAGCAAAGGTGAGAAGCAGGAGGGAGTGGAGGAAGTACAGAAGACAAAGGACAGAGGACAACAGGATTAGATGTAACAGAGCTAGGAATGATTACATTAACATAAGACGAGTGTCGGAAAGGAATTATGAGAACGATATTGCAGTCAAAGCGAAAAAGCAACCAAAATTACTACATAGCCATATAAGAAGGAAGATGTCGGTAAATGACCAAGTGACAAGACTGAGGAAAACAGAAGGGGCATATACAGAAAGCGACAAGGAAATCTGCGAGGTACTGAATGCAAAATTCCATGGAGTGTTCACAACCGAGCCTGAGCAGCTCCCATTGTTAGAAGAGATTACCCAAGATGAAAGACTATCGGATATAGAGGTGACAGCAGAGGATGTAATGAAACAGTTGACAACACTGGATGCAAATAAAGCTGTTGGACCAGACAAAGTATCACCGTGGATACTCAAAGAGGCAGCGCAGGCTCTCAGCGTGCCTCTGGCAATGATCTTTAATGAGTCACTTATGTCGGGAGAATTGCCCAGTTGCTGGAAGGAGGCAAATGTCGAACCGATTTTCAAAAAGGGTGATAGGGAGGAGGCACTTAACTACAGACCCGTATCACTGACAAGCATCCCCTGCAAAATACTTGAAAGAATAATTAGGCTAAGACTTGTTGAGCACCTGGAGAGCATTGGGTTTGTAAACAAGCACCAACATGGGTTCTGGACAGGGAAATCATGCCTAACAAACCTTTTAGAATTCTATGATAAAGTAACAAGGATAAGGCAGGACAGAGAAGGCTGGGCAGACTGCATATTTCTTGACTGCCAAAAGGCCTTTGATACGGTACCGCACATGAGACTGCTATACAAACTTGAGAGGCAGGCAGGAGTAAGCGGAAAGGCCCTAGTATGGGTGAAGAACTACCTAACAGGAAGGAGCCAGAGGGTAATGGTAAGGGGCGAAAAGTCGGACTGGCGAACAGTAACAAGTGGAGTACCTCAAGGATCGGTGCTGGGACCAATCCTCTTTCTAATTTACGTAAATGATATGTTTACAGGAGTGGAATCATACATGTCAATGTTTGCAGATGACGCAAAATTAATGAGAAGAGTTGTGACAGACGAGGATTGTAGGATCCTCCAAGAGGACTTAAACAGGCTGCAGAGATGGTCATTGAAATGGCTACTGGAGTTTAACACCAGTAAATGTAAAGTTATGGAAATGGGATCAGGTGACAGGAGACCAAAGGGACAGTACACAATGAAGGGGAACAGCCTACCTGTAACGATTCGAGAAAGAGACCTGGGAGTGGATGTGACAACTAATCTAACTCCTGAGGCACATATAAATAGGATAACGACAGCAGCGTACTCTACACTGGCGAAAATTAGAACTTCATTCAGAAACCTAAATGAGGAAGCTTTTAGGGCACTTTACACTGCCTACGTGAGACCCGTCTTAGAGTATGCCGCACCATCATGGAGCCCCCACCTGAAGAAACACATAAAGAAACTGGAGAAGGTTCAGAGGTTTGCGACGAGGCTTGTCCCAGAGTTACGAGGGATGGGATATGAAGAGCGGCTGAAGGAACTGAACCTAACGACACTAGAGAAAAGAAGGGAGAGAGGAGATATGATAGGGACATATAAAATACTCAGGGGAATTGACAAAGTGGAAATAGATGAAATGTTCACACGTAATAATAACAGAACGAGGGGACATGGGTGGAAACTGGAAACTCAGATGAGTCACAGAGATGTTAGGAAGTTTTCTTTTAGCGTGAGAGTAGTAGAAAAATGGAATGCACTTGGGGAACAGGTTGTGGAAGCAAATACTATTCATACTTTTAAAACTAGGTATGATAGGGAAATGGGACAGGAGTCATTGCTGTAAACAACCGATAGCTAGAAAGGCGGGATCCAAGAGTCAATGCTCGATCCTGCAAGCACATATAGGTGAGTACATATAGGTGAGTACACACACACACACACACACACACACACACACAGACACACACACACACACACACACACACACACACACACACACACACACACACACACACACACACACACACACACACACACACACACACACACACACACACACACACACACACACAAACAGAGGAATGAAGATGAGAAACCCATGGTTTAATCAAAGATGTAGGCTAGCTAAGCAGCAAAGTAAAAGGGCATGGAAAAACTATAGGAATAACAGGACACTGGAGAGCAGAGAAAGATACCAAAATGCCAGGAATGAATATGTCAGGATGAGAAGAGAGGCAGAAAGACAATACGAAAATGACATCGCAAGCAAGGCAAAGACTCAGCCTAAATTGTTGCATAGCCACATCAGGAGAAAAACAACAGTAAAGGAACAGATAATGAAATTAAGGAGAGGGGCGGAAGGATTCACTACAAACGACAAGGAAGTGAATGAGGAACTGAATAACAAATTCCAGGTCTTCACCTTAGAGCAAGGAGAAATTCCAGAGATAAGAGAGGGAATAGCTAACCAGGAAACACAGAAAGAGTTTGAGATTACCAGCGGGGAAGTAAGGAAGTGTTTACTAGAGTTGGATGTGACAAAGGCTATAGGCCCAGATGGAATCTCCCCTTGGATACTAAAGGAAGGAGCAAAAGAACTGTGCCTACCACTCTCCATAGTGTATAACAAATCACTGGCAACAGGGGACCTGCCAGATATTTGGAAAGCAGCTAACGTAGTCCCGATATACAAGAAAGGGGATAGACAGGAGGCACTGAACTACAGGCCAGTGTCCCTAACCTGCATACCATGCAAGCTGATGGAGAAGATTGTGCGAAGAAAGTTAGTGGAACATCTGGAGCGAAGGAACTTTGTAACACAGCATCAACATGGGTTCAGGGATGGCAGGTCCTGCCTCACAAGGTTACTTGAATTCTACGACCAGGCAACAAAAATAAGGCAAGAAAGAGAAGGGTGGGCAGACTGCATATTTTTGGATTGTCAGAAAGCCTTTGATACAGTACCACACAAGAGGCTAGTGAAAAAGCTGGAAATGCAGGCTGGAGTGAAAGGGAAGGTACTCCACTGGATAAAGGAGTACCTAAGCAACAGGAGACAACGAGTCTGTGTGAGGGGTGAGGTCTCAGATTGGCGAGACATTACAAGTGGAGTCCCGCAGGGGTCAGTCCTTGGACCTATACTGTTTCAGGTATATGTAAATGATCTCCAAGAGGGTATAGATTCGTTTCTCTCAATGTTTGTCGATAATGCAAAAATTATGAGGAGGATTGAAACAGAGAATGATAGTAGGAGGCTACAAGATGACTTAAACAGACTGAGTGAATGGTCCAACAAATGGCTGTTGAAGTTCAACCCGAGTAAATGCAAAGTAATGAAACTAGGCAGTGGAAACAGGAGGCCAGACACAGGATATAGAATAGGAGATGAAGTACTTAATGAAACAGACAGAGAGAAAGATCTTGGAGTTGATATCACACCAAACCTGTCTCCTGAAGCCCCCATAAAAGGAATAACGTCTGCGGCATATGCGAGGCTGGCTAACATCAGAACAGCGTTCAGGAACCTGTGTAAGGAATTATTCAGAATCTTGAACACCACATATGTAAGACCGATTCTGGAGTATGCGGCCCCAGCATGGAGCCCGTACTTTGTCAAGCACAAGACGAAGCTGGAAAAAGTCCAAAGGTATGCTACTAGACTAGTCCCATAACTAAGAGGCATGAGTTATGAGGAAAGGCTGCGGGAAATGCACCTTACGACACTGGAATACAGAAGAGTAAGGGGAGACATGATCACAATCTACAAAATCCTCAGGGAAATCGACCGGGTAAACAAGGAAAAACTATTCAACACTGGCGGGACACGAGCAAGGATACACAGGCTGAAACTGAGTACCCACATGAGCCACAGAGACGTTAGAAGGAACTTTTTCAGTGTCAGAGTAGTTAACGGATGGAATGCATTAGGCAGTGATGTGGTGGAGGCTGACTCCATACACAGTTTCAAATGTAGATATGATAGAGCCCAATAGGCTTAGGAACCTATACACCAGTTGATTCACGGTTGAGAGGCGGGACCAAAGAGCCAGAGCTCAACCCCCGCAAGCACAACTAGGTGAGTACATAGTAAACTGGTACCTGGGAGTTGGACAGCACTTGTGACCTGTATCCTGGTGACGTGTGTGTACTCACCTAGTTGTGCTTGCGGGGGTTGAGCTCTGGCTCTTTGGTCCCGCCTCTCAACTGTCAATCAACAGGTGTACAGGTGAGTACATAGGTCCCGTGTGTGTGTGTGTGTGTGTGTGTGTGTGTGTATATCCTGGTCCCATGTGTGTGTGTGTGTGTGTGTGTGTGTGTGTGTGTGTGTGTGTGTGTGTGTGTGTGTGTGTGTGTGTGTGTGTGTGTGTGTGCGCGCGTGTGTGTGTGTGTGTGTGTGTGTGTGTGTGTGTGTGTGTGTGTGTGTGTGTGTGTGTGTGTGTGTGTGTGTGTGTGTGTATATCCTGGTCCCATGTGTGTGTGTGTGTGTGTGTGTGTGTGTGTGTGTGTGTGTGTGTGTGTGTGTGTGTGTGTGTGTGTGTATATCCTGGTCCCATGTGTGTGTGTGTGTGTGTGTGTGTGTGTGTACTCACCTATATGTACTCACCTATATGTGCTTGCAGGATCGAGCATTGACTCTTGGATCCCGCCTTTCGAGCATCGGTTGTTTACAGCAATGACTCCTGTCCCATTTCCCTATCATACCTGGTTTTAAAATTATGAATAGTATTTGCTTCCACAACCTGTTCCTGAAGTGCATTCCATTTCCCCACTACTCTCACGCTAAAAGAAAACTTCCTTACATCTCTGTGACTCATCTGAGTTTCAAGCTTCCATCCATGTCCTCTCGTTCTGTTACTATTCCGTGTGAACATTTCGTCTATGTCCACTCTGTCAATTCCTCTGAGTATCTTATACGTTCCTATCATGTCCCCCCTCTCCCTTCTTCTTTCTAGTGTCGTAAGGCACAGTTCCCTCAGGCGCTCTTCATACCCCATCCCTCGTAGCTCTGGGACGAGTCTCGTTGCAAACCTCTGAACCTTTTCCAGTTTCATTATATGCTTCTTCAGCATATAATGTGTGTGTGTGTGTGTGTGTGTGTGTGTGTGTGTGTGTGTGTGTCTGTGTGTGTGTGTGTGTGTGTGTGTGTGTGTGTGTGTGTGTGTGTGTGTGTGTGTGTGTGTGTGTGTGTGTGTGTGTGTGTGTGTGTGTGTGTGTACTCACCTAGTTGTGGTTGCGGGGGTTGAGCTCTGGCTCTTTGGTCCCGCCTCTCAACCGTCAATTAACAGGTGTACAGGTTCCTGAGCCTATTGGGCTCTATCATATCTACACTTGAAACTGTGTATGGAGTCAGCCTCCACCACATCACTTCCTAATGCATTCCATTTGTCAACCACTCTGACACTAAAAAAGTTCTTTCTAATATCTCTGTGGCTCATTTGGGCACTCAGTTTCCACCTGTGTCCCCTAGTGCGTGTGCCCCTTGTGTTAAATAGCCTGTCTTTATCAACCCTGTCGATTCCCTTGAGAATCTTGAATGTGGTGATCATGTGTGTGTGTGTGTGTGTGTGTGTGTGTGTGTGTGTGTGTGTGTGTGTGTGTGTGTGTGTGTGTGTGTGTGTGTGTGTGTGTGTGTGTGTGTTTACTAGTTGTGTTTACTAGTTGTGTTTTTACGGGGGTTGAGCTTTGCTCTTTCGGCCCGCCTCTCAACTGTCAATCAACTGTTTACTAACTACTTTTTTTTTTTTTTTCCACACCACACACACACCCCAGGAAGCAGCCCGTGACAGCTGACTAACTCCCAGGTACCTATTTACTGCTAGGTAACAGGGGCACTTAGGGTGAAAGAAACTTTGCCCATTTGTTTCTGCCTCGTGCGGGAATCGAACCCGCGCCACAGAATTACGAGTCCTGCGCACTATCCACCAGGCTACGAGGCCCCACACACACCCTGTGTGTGTGTGTGTGTGTGTGTGTGTGTGTGTGTGTGTGTGTGTGTGTGTGTGTGTGTGTACTCACCTATACTCACCTATATGTGCTTGCAGGATCGAGCATTGACTCTTGGATCCCGCCTTTCTAGCTATTGGTTGTTTACAGCAATGACTCCTGTCCCATGTCCCTATCATACCTAGTTTTAAAAGTATGAATAGTATTTGCTTCCACAACCTGTTCCCCAAGTGCATTCCATTTTTCTACTACTCTCACGCTAAAAGAAAACTTCCTAACATCTCTGTGACTCATCTGAGTTTCCAGTTTCCACCCATGTCCCCTCGTTCTGTTATTATTACGTGTGAACATTTCATCTATTTCCACTTTGTCAATTCCCCTGAGTATTTTATATGTCCCTATCATATCTCCTCTCTCCCTTCTTTTCTCTAGTGTCGTAAGGTTCAGTTCCTTCAGCCGCTCTTCATATCCCATCCCTCGTAACTCTGGGACAAGCCTCGTCGCAAACCTCTGAACCTTCTCCAGTTTCTTTATGTGTTTCTTCAGGTGGGGGCTCCATGATGGCGCGGCATACTCTAAGACGGGTCTCACGTAGGCAGTGTAAAGCGCCCTAAAAGCTTCCTCATTTAGGTTTCTGAATGAAGTTCTAATTTTCGCCAGTGTAGAGTACGCTGCTGTCGTTATCCTATTTATATGTGCCTCAGGAGTTAGATTAGGTGTCACATCCACTCCCAGGTCTCTTTCTCGAATCGTTACAGGTAGGCTGTTCCCCTTCATTGTGTACTGTCCCTTTGGTCTCCTGTCACCTGATCCCATTTCCATAACTTTACATTTACTGGTGTTAAACTCCAGTAGCCATTTCCCTCCCCATCTCTGCAGCCTGTTTAAGTCCTCTTGGAGGATCCTACAATCCTCGTCTGTCACAACTCTTCTCATTAATTTTGCGTCATCTGCAAACATTGACATGTATGATTCCACTCCTGTAAACATATCATTTACGTAAATTAGAAAGAGAATTGGTCCCAGCACCGATCCTTGAGGTACTCCACTTGTTACTGTTCGCCAGTCCGACTTTTCGCCCCATACCATTACCCTCTGGCTCCTTCCTGTTAGGTAGTTCTTCACCCATACTAGGGCCTTTCCGCTTACTCCTGCCTGCCTCTCAAGTTTGTATAGCAGTCTCATGTGCGGTACCGTATCAAAGGCCTTTTGGCAGTCAAGAAATATGCAGTCTGCCCAGCCTTCTCTGTCCTGCCTTATCCTTGTTACTTTATCATAGAATTCTAAAAGGTTTGTTAGGCATGATTTCCCTGTCCAGAACCCATGTTATTGCTTGTTTACAAACCCAATGCTCTCCAGGTGCTCAACAAGTCCTAGCCTAATTATTCTTTCAAGTATTTTGCAGGGGATGCTTGTCAGTGATACGGGGTCTGTAGTTAAGTGCCTCCTCCCTATCACCTTTTTTGAAAATCGGTACGACATTTGCCTCCTTCCAGCAACTGGGCAATTCTCCCGACATAAGTGACTCATTAAAGATCATTGCCAGAGGCACGCTGAGAGCCTGCGCTGCTACTTTAAGTATCCACGGTGATACTTTGTCTGGTCCAACAGCTTTATTTGCATCCAGTGTTGTCAACTGTTTCATTACATCCTCTGCTGTCACCTCTATATCTGATAGTCTTTCATCTTGGGTAATCTCTTCTAACAAT
>NC_091156.1:331070-339573 GCF_040958095.1 Procambarus clarkii
ACGGTGATACTTTGTCTGGTCCAACAGCTTTATTTGCATCCAGTGTTGTCAACTGTTTCATTACATCCTCTGCTGTCACCTCTATATCTGATAGTCTTTCATCTTGGGTAATCTCTTCTAACAATGGGAGCTGCTCAGGCTCGGTTGTGAACACTCCATGGAATTTTGCATTCAGTACCTCGCAGATTTCCTTGTCGCTTTCTGTATATGCCCCTTCTGTTTTCCTCAGTCTTCTCACTTGGTCATTTACCGACATCTTCCTTCTTATATGGCTATGTAGTAATTTTGGTTGCTTTTTCGCTTTGACTGCAATATCATTCTCATAATTTCTTTCCGACACTCGTCTTATGTTAATGTAATCATTCCTAGCTCTGTTACATCTAATCCTGTTGTCCTCTGTCCTTTGTCTTCTGTACTTCCTCCACTCCCTCCTGCTTATCGTGTGTGTGTGTGTGTGTGTGTCTGTGTGTGTGTGTGTGTGTGTGTGTGTGTGTGTGTGTGTGTGTGTGTGTGTGTGTGTGTGTGTGTGTGTCCTGGTGACGTGTGTGTGTGTGTGTGTATCCTGGTGACGCTTGTGTGTGTGCGTGTATCCTGGTGACGTGTGTGTGTGTGTGTGTGTGTGTGTGTGTGTATCCTGGTGACGTGTGTGTGTGTGTGTGTGTGTGTATCCTGGTGACACTTGTGTGTGTGCGTGTATCCTGGTGACGTGTGTGTGTGTGTGTGCATCCTGGTGACGTGTGTGTGTGTATGTGTGTGTGTGTGTGTGTGTGTGTGTGTGTGTGTGTGTGTGTGTGTGTGTGTGTGTGTGTGTGTGTGTGTGTATGTGTGTGTGTGTGTGTGTGTGTGTGTGTGTGTGTGTGTGTGTGTGTGTGTGTGTGTGTGTGTGTGTGTGTGTGTGTGTGTGTGTGTGTGTGTGTGTGTTTGTGTCCTGGTGACGTGTGCGTGTATCCTGGTGACGTGTGTGTGTGTGTGCATCCTGGTGACGTGTGTGTGTGTATGTGTGTGTGTGTGTGTGTGTGTGTGTGTGTGTGTGTGTGTGTGTGTGTGTGTGTGTGTGTGTGTGTGTGTGTGTGTGTGTGTGTGTGTGTGTGTGTACTCACCTATACTCACCTATATGTGCTTGCAGGATCGAGCATTGACTCTTGGATCCCGCCTTTCTAGCTATTGGTTGTTTACAGCAATGACTCCTGTCCCATGTCCCTATCATACCTAGTTTTAAAAGTATGAATAGTATTTGCTTCCACAACCTGTTCCCCAAGTGCATTCCATTTTTCTACTACTCTCACGCTAAAAGAAAACTTCCTAACATCTCTGTGACTCATCTGAGTTTCCAGTTTCCACCCATGTCCCCTCGTTCTGTTATTATTACGTGTGAACATTTCATCTATTTCCACTTTGTCAATTCCCCTGAGTATTTTATATGTCCCTATCATATCTCCTCTCTCCCTTCTTTTCTCTAGTGTCGTAAGGTTCAGTTCCTTCAGCCGCTCTTCATATCCCATCCCTCGTAACTCTGGGACAAGCCTCGTCGCAAACCTCTGAACCTTCTCCAGTTTCTTTATGTGTTTCTTCAGGTGGGGGCTCCATGATGGCGCGGCATACTCTAAGACGGGTCTCACGTAGGCAGTGTAAAGCGCCCTAAAAGCTTCCTCATTTAGGTTTCTGAATGAAGTTCTAATTTTCGCCAGTGTAGAGTACGCTGCTGTCGTTATCCTATTTATATGTGCCTCAGGAGTTAGATTAGGTGTCACATCCACTCCCAGGTCTCTTTCTCGAATCGTTACAGGTAGGCTGTTCCCCTTCATTGTGTACTGTCCCTTTGGTCTCCTGTCACCTGATCCCATTTCCATAACTTTACATTTACTGGTGTTAAACTCCAGTAGCCATTTCCCTCCCCATCTCTGCAGCCTGTTTAAGTCCTCTTGGAGGATCCTACAATCCTCGTCTGTCACAACTCTTCTCATTAATTTTGCGTCATCTGCAAACATTGACATGTATGATTCCACTCCTGTAAACATATCATTTACGTAAATTAGAAAGAGGATTGGTCCCAGCACCGATCCTTGAGGTACTCCACTTGTTACTGTTCGCCAGTCCGACTTTTCGCCCCATACCATTACCCTCTGGCTCCTTCCTGTTAGGTAGTTCTTCACCCATACTAGGGCCTTTCCGCTTACTCCTGCCTGCCTCTCAAGTTTGTATAGCAGTCTCATGTGCGGTACCGTATCAAAGGCCTTTTGGCAGTCAAGAAATATGCAGTCTGCCCAGCCTTCTCTGTCCTGCCTTATCCTTGTTACTTTATCATAGAATTCTAAAAGGTTTGTTAGGCATGATTTCCCTGTCCAGAACCCATGTTATTGCTTGTTTACAAACCCAATGCTCTCCAGGTGCTCAACAAGTCCTAGCCTAATTATTCTTTCAAGTATTTTGCAGGGGATGCTTGTCAGTGATACGGGGTCTGTAGTTAAGTGCCTCCTCCCTATCACCTTTTTTGAAAATCGGTACGACATTTGCCTCCTTCCAGCAACTGGGCAATTCTCCCGACATAAGTGACTCATTAAAGATCATTGCCAGAGGCACGCTGAGAGCCTGCGCTGCCTCTTTAAGTATCCACGGTGATACTTTGTCTGGTCCAACAGCTTTATTTGCATCCAGTGTTGTCAACTGTTTCATTACATCCTCTGCTGTCACCTCTATATCTGATAGTCTTTCATCTTGGGTAATCTCTTCTAACAATGGGAGCTGCTCAGGCTCGGTTGTGAACACTCCATGGAATTTTGCATTCAGTACTTCGCAGATTTCCTTGTCGCTTTCTGTATATGCCCCTTCTGTTTTCCTCAGTCTTCTCACTTGGTCATTTACCGACATCTTCCTTCTTATATGGCTATGTAGTAATTTTGGTTGCTTTTTCGCTTTGACTGCAATATCATTCTCATAATTTCTTTCCGACACTCGTCTTATGTTAATGTAATCATTCCTAGCTCTGTTACAACTAATCCTGTTGTCCTCTGTCCTTTGTCTTCTGTACTTCCTCCACTCCCTCCTGCTTATCGTGTGTGTGTGTGTGTGTGTGTGTGTGTGTGTGTGTGTGTGTGTGTGTGTGTGTGTGTGTGTGTGTGTGTGTGTGTGTGTGTATCCTGGTGACGTGTGTGTGTGTGTGTGTATCCTGGTGACGCTTGTGTGTGTGCGTGTATCCTGGTGACGTGTGTGTGTGTGTGTACTCACCTATTTGTACTCACCTATTTGTGCTTGCGGGGCTTGAGCTTTGGCTCTTTGGTCCCGCCTCTCAACTGTCAATCAACTGGTGTACAGATTCCTGAGCCTACTGGGCTCTATCATATCTACATTTAAAACTGTGTATGGAGTCAGCCTCCACCACATCACTGCCTAATGCATTCCATCCGTTAACTACTCTGACACTAAAAAAGTTCCTTCTAACGTCTCTGTGGCTCATGTGAGTACTCAGTTTCCACCTGTGTCCCCTTGTTCGCGTCCCACCAGTGTTGAATAGTTTATCTTTGTTTACCCGGTCGATTCCTCTGAGGATTTTGTAGGTTGTGATCATGTCTCCCCTTACTCTTCTGTCTTCCAGTGTCGTAAGGTGCATTTCCCGCAGCCTTTCCTCGTAACTCATGCCTCTTAGTTCTGGGACTAGTCTAGTGGCATACCTTTGGACTTTTTCCAGCTTCGTCTTGTGCTTGACAAGGTACGGGCTCCATGCTGGGGCCGCATACTCCAGGATTGGTCTTACATATGTGGTGTACAAGATTCTGAATGATTCCTTACACAGGTTCCTGAACGCTGTTCTGATGTTAGCCAGCCTCGCATATGCCGCAGACGTTATTCTTTTTATGTGGGCTTCAGGAGACAGGTTTGGTGTGATATCAACTCCTAGATCTTTCTCTCTGTTCGTTTCATTAAGTACTTCATCTCCTATTCTGTATCCTGTGTTTGGCCTCCTATTTCCACCACCTAGTTTCATTACTTTGCATTTACTCGGGTTGAACTTCAACAGCCATTTGTTGGACCATTCACTCAGTCTGTCTAGGTCATCTTGTAGCCTCCTACTATCGTCCTCAGTTTCAATCCTCCTCATAATTTTTGCATCATCGGCAAACATTGAGAGAAACGATTCTATACCCTCTGGAAGATCATTTACATATATCAGAAACAGTATAGGTCCAAGGACTGACCCCTGCGGTACTCCACTCGTAACGTCTCGCCAATCTGAGACCTCACCCCTCACACTGACTCGTTGTCTCCTGTTACTTAGGTACTCCTGTATCCAACGGAGTACCTTCCCTTTCACTCCAGCCTGCATCTCCAGTTTTTTCACTAACCTCTTGTGTGGCACTGTGTCAAAGGCTTTCTGACAATCCAAAAATATGCAGTCTGCCCACCCTTCTCTTTCTTGCCTTATTTTTGTTGCCTGGTCGTAGAATTCAAGTAACCCTGTGAGGCAGGACCTGCCATCCCTGAATCCATGTTGATGCTGTGTTACAAAGTTCTTTCGCTCCAGATGTTCCACTAGCTTTCTTCGCACAATCTTCTCCATCAACTTGCATGGTATGCAGGTTAGGGACACTGGTCTGTAATTCAGTGCCTCCTGTCTATCCCCTTTCTTGTATATCGGGACTACGTTAGCTGCTTTCCAAATTTCTGGCAGTTCCCCTGTTGCCAGTGATTTGTTATACACCATGGAGAGCGGGAGGCACAGTTCTTCTGCTCCTTCCTTTAGTATCCAAGGGGAGATTCCATCTGGACCTATAGCCTTTGTCACATCCAATTCTAGTAAACACTTCCTTACTTCCCCGCTGGTAATCTCAAACTCTTCCAGTGGTTCCTGGTTAGCTATTCCCTCTCTTATCTCTGGGATTTCTCCTTGCTCCAAGGTGAAGACCTCCTGGAATTTCTTATTCAGTTCCTCACACACTTCCTTGTCGTTTGTAGTGAATCCTTCTGCCCCTAACCTTAATTTCATAACCTGTTCCTTTACTGTTGTTTTTCTCCTGATGTGGCTATGCAGCAATTTAGGCTGAGTCTTTGCCTTGCTTGCGATGTCATTTTCGTATTGTCTTTCTGCCTCTCTTCTCATCCTAACATATTCATTCCTGGCATTCTGGTATCTTTCTCTGCTCTCCAGTGTCCTGTTATTCCAATAGTTTCTCCATGCCCTTTTACTTTGCTGCTTAGCTAGCTAATGTGTGTGTGTGTGTGTGTGTGTGTGTGTATCCTGGTGACGTGTGTGTGTGTGTGTGTGTGTATCCTGGTGACGCTTGTGTGTGTGCGTGTATCCTGGTGACGTGTGTGTGTGTGTGTGCATCCTGGTGACGTGTGTGTGTGTATGTGTGTGTGTGTGTGTGTGTGTGTGTGTGTGTGTGTGTGTGTGTGTGTGTGTGTGTGTGTGTGTGTGTGTGTGTGTGTGTGTGTGTGTGTGTTTGTGTCCTGGTGACGTGTGTGTGTATCCTGGTGACGTGTGTGTGTGTATCCTGGTGACGTGTGTGTGTGTGTGTCCTGGTGACGTGTGTGTGTATCCTGGTGACGTGTCTGTGTGTGTGTGTCCTGGTGACGTGTGTGTGTGTGTGTCCTGGTGACGTGTGTGTGTATATCCTGGTGACGTGTGTGTGTGTGTATCCTGGTGACGTGTGTGTGTGTGTATCCTGGTGACGTGTGTGTGTGTGTGTGTATCCTGGTGACGTGTGTGTGTGTGTGTGTATCCTGGTGACGTGTGTGTGTGTGTGTGTGCATCCTGGTGACGTGTGTGTGTGTGTGTGTGTGTGTGTGTGTGTGTGTGTGTGTGTGTGTGTGTGTGTGTGTGTGTGTGTGTGTGTGTGTGTGTGTGTGTGTGTGTTTGTGTGTGTGTGTGTGTGTGTGTGTGTGTGTGTGTGTGTGTGTGTGTGTGTGTGTGTGTGTGTGTGTGTGTGTGTGTGTGTGTGTGTACTCACCTAGTTGTGTTTGCGGGGGTTGAGCTCTGGCTCTTTGGTCCCGCCTCTCAACCGTCAATCAACAGGTGTACAGATTCATGAGCCTATCGGGCTCTGTCATATCTACACTTGAAACTGTGTATGGAGTCAGCCTCCACCACATCACTTCCTAATGCATTCCATTTGTCAACCACTCTGACACTAAAAAAGTTCTTTCTAATATCTCTGTGGCTCATTTGGGCACTCAGTTTCCACCTGTGTCCCCTTGTGCGTGTTCCCCTTGTGTTAAATAGACTGTCTTTATCTACCCTATCAATCCCCTTCAGAATCTTGAATGTGGTGATCATGTCCAACCTAACTCTTCTGTCTTCCAGCGAAGTGAGGTTTAATTCCCGTAGTCTCTCCTCGTAGCTCATACCTCTCAGCTCGGGTACTAGTCTGGTGGCAAACCTTTGAACCTTTTCCAGTTTAGTCTTATCCTTGACTAGATATGGACTCCATGCTGGGGCTGCATACTCCAGGATTGGCCTGACATATGTGGTATACAAAGTTCTGAATGATTCTTTACACAAGTTTCTGAATGCCGTTCGTATGTTGGCCAGCCTGGCATATGCCGCTGATGTTATCCGCTTGATATGTGCTGCAGGAGACAGGTCTGGCGTGATATCAACCCCCAAGTCTTTTTCCTTCTCTGACTCCTGAAGAATTTCCTCTCCCAGATGATACCTTGTATCTGGCCTCCTGCTCCCTACACCTATCTTCATTACATTACATTTGGTTGGGTTAAACTCTAACAACCATTTGTTCGACCATTCCTTCAGCTTGTCTAGGTCTTCTTGAAGCCTCAAACAGTCCTCTTCTGTTTTAATCCTTCTCATAATTTTAGCATCGTCCGCAAACATTGAGAGAAATGAATCGATACCCTCCGGGAGATCATTTACATATATCAGAAACAAGATAGGACCGAGTACAGAGCCCTGTGGGACTCCACTGGTGACTTCACGCCAATCGGAGGTCTCACCCCTCACCGTAACTCTCTGCTTCCTATTGCTTAGATACTCCCTTATCCACTGGAGCACCTTACCAGCTACACCTGCCTGTCTCTCCAGGTTATGTACCAGCCTCTTATGCTGTACTGTGTCAAAGGCTTTCCGACAATCCAAGAAAATGCAGTCCGCCCAGCCCTCTCTTTCTTGCTTAATCTGTGTCACCTGATCGTAGAATTCTATCAAGCCTGTAAGGCAAGATTTACCCTCCCTGAATCCATGTTGGCGATTTGTCACGAAGTCCCTTCTCTCCAGATGTGTTACCAGGTTTTTTCTCACGATCTTCTCCATCACCTTGCATGGTATACAAGTCAAGGACACTGGCCTGAAGTTCAGTGCCTCTTGTCTGTCGCCCTTTTTGTATATTGGGACCACATTCGCCGTCTTCCATATTTCTGGTAGGTCTCCCGTCTCTAGTGACTTACTATACACTATGGAGAGTGGCAGGCAAAGTGCCTCTGCACACTCTTTCAGTACCCATGGTGAGATCCCATCTGGACCAACAGCCTTTCTAACATCCAGATCCAGCAGGTGTCTCTTGACCTCCTCTCTCGTAATTTCGAACTCCTCCAAGGCCGCCTGGTTTACCTCCCTTTCTCCTGGCACAGTGACCTCACCCTGTTCTATTGTGAAGACCTCCTGGAACCTCTTGTTGAGTTCCTCACACACCTCTCTGACATTCTCTGTATACCTGTCCTCGCCTGTTCTAAGTTTCAATACCTGTTCTTTCACTGTTGTTTTCCTTCTGATGTGACTGTGGAGTAGCTTTGGTTCGGTCTTGGCTTTGTTTGCTATATCATTTTCAAAATTTTTCTCTGCTTCTCTTCTCACCCTGACGTACTCATTCCTGGTTCTCTGGTATCTCTCTCTGCTTTCTGGTGTTCTGTTATTCCGGAAGTTCCTCCACGCCTTTTTGTTCAGTTTCTTCGCTTCCATACATGCCCTATTATACCATGGATTCTTCTGTTGCTTCTCGGATTTTTCCCTTTGGGCCGGGATGAACCTGTTTACTGCCTCCTGACACTTTTGGGTAACATAGTCCATCATACCCTGTACAGACTTGTCTCTGAGGTCTGTGTGTGTGTGTGTGTGTGTGTGTGTGTGTGTGTGTGTGTGTGTGTGTGTGTGTGTGTGTGTGTGTGTGTGTGTGTGTGTGTGTGTGTATCCTGGTGACGTGTGTGTGTATCCTGGTGACGTGTGTGTGTATCCTGGTGACGTGTGTGTGTATCCTGGTGACGTGTGTGTGTATCCTGGTGACGTGTGTGTGTATCCTGGTGACGTGTGTGTGTATCCTGGTGACGTGTGTGTGTATCTTGGTGACGTGTGTGTGTCCTGGTGACGTGTGTGTGTATCCTGGTGACGTGTGTGTGTGTGTGTGTGTGTATCTTGGTGACGTGTGTGTGTGTGTGTCCTGGGGACGTGTGTGTGTGTGTATCTTGGTGACGTGTGTGTGTATCCTGGTGACGTGTGTGTGTATCCTGGTGACGTGTGTGTGTATCCTGGTGACGTGTGTGTGTGTGTGTGTGTATCCTG